>NC_141886.1:22769935-23072966 GCF_030686135.1 Camelina sativa | reverse complement strand
AAACGAGGAGGTTGCTCATCCCGAAACTCTCCTCCAGTTCTGTATTGAAGTCTCCAAAGAGATCGACGAACATCTTTTGTCCGAAGAATAGAGGAGAGAATACTCCTGGTCTGACTATAGTCCTGTTCGTATATGTATCGTGGGATTGAAGCATGCACAGTTTAATTTCTCTCTTTCAAACTGCAATAAATAAATGATCTCTGTGTTCGACGTATGTGATGGTCTAAATGCCTTTATGTATCTGTATGTGTTTTGTTTGTTTTCGTAAATGTTTTTCAAATATTATATATATGCATGTGATATGTCATATGAACGTTTGGATAATAAGCCTTGTCTTTCATTTTTTTTTTTTCAGAAAGGCCCAGTTTATAAGCTAATAAATACATTGCAAAAGGCGGTAAGGAACCACAATAGAGTAACAAGCTAATTAATCTAAGCAAACCAGTTGGAATAAGTTACATCCAAACTAGAGCATAAATAGGCTTCAAATCATGATTTTTTTTTTAATTGAACGATGGTCAAGGAGAATTAACTGTTCCAGAGAACCACATCTATAAAAAGAGTGCGAGGCGATTCGATTCTTTCTTTTTGGTTTATTCTAGGTTTAATCTGGTTTAGTGTTTTTGTTAGTCGGTGAAGCAAACAGTTAACCGTATAAATCCAAATGCATGGAGAAACTACGATTTTGGGGAATTTTAGCAATAAAATTTTTGATTCGGAAAATCTTAACTATAGAACATACTATTCAGGTAGATATACGAGGAGGTTATAGTTATGGGTGTTTCTGGTACGATGCAATACTTTCGAGAAGGAAATAGATCGTCGATCCGTGTGTTGCTTATCAATATATTGATCTGTCGAATGAGAGAATGATCCAAATTTTTGTGAACACGGTGATTTCTCTCCACCCATACCACATGCAATTTTTACTGTTTCCAGTTTATGACTTTAGATGTAAATAACGCATTGAATAAAGAAACTATATATTCATATTTATCCAATAACATAGTCAATGAATTTTGTTTTATTTGCATAAGAACTTACGTGCCTTCTTTAACGAACGACATGTTCTCTCTTTTGAAAACACTTATTTATGGAATTTTTAGCGGAAATACTATATGCCAAGGCTGCAATAACAAATTTGAGTGATCTCTAGATCATTTAATTTAATTATATGAACAAAACCTAATTCAGTCTTATCCTTTACAAAAATTCAGTAGGTGAGACAAAATAGCAATTAATAAATATTTGTTTTCTTCTTCAACCGTTACGCCCTCACTCCTCTACATAAAGAGGTCAAACTTAAAGAACTCAAACGGGACTCATCATCTCTCAAAATCCTTTTAATTTTCGGGATAAACAAATAAACGAGAGAGGAAAAAATGGCTACTAAAATGGTCGGGGAAGCTATGAATCCAGTGAAGACAGAAGCGTCTAGTTTGGTTGGGAAGCTTGAGATAGATGTTGACATCAGAGCTTCGGCTGGGCAGTTCCATCACATGTTTGCCGGGAGACCACACCATGTCTCCAAAGCATCTCCAGGCAAAATTCAGCGTTGTGAGCTGCACGAAGGCGACTGGGGCAAAGTCGGCTCTATTGTCTTCTGGAATTATGTTCATGGCAAGTCAATGCTATATTCATATTTGTTTTACATAGATTTCAGTCATACCAGACATATATATATATATATATATATATATATATATATATTTATACTATATTTTGTGCAGATGGGGAGGCAAAAGTGGCGAAAGAGCGGATCGAGGCAGTGGAGCCAGAGAAAAACCTGATCACTTTTAGGGTGATAGAGGGAGATTTATTAAAGGAGTATAAGAGCTTTGTGATCACTATCCAAGTGACCCCTAAGCAAGGTGGACGTGGGAGTGTGGTGCACTGGCATGTCGAGTATGAGAAAATTGACGACAAAGTGGCTCACCCTGAGACCTTCCTTGAGTTTTGTGTCCATGTCTCCAAAGAGATCGATGAACATCTCCTGAACGAGGAATAGATAGCACTCTTTAAGATTCTGATGTCCATCCTAGCTATGTGCATACATATAGATATGTCTGCTATGAAGCATGCATGTTTTAGTCTATGATGCAATAAATAAGGAGCCTTGATAATATGTGTGATATATGAAAGTGGTATACTCTAAAATATGTGTATGTATGTTTAATATTATTTTCAAAATAAAAGCTTTTGATCAATGATATATGATTGTGGATAAAATCATGATTCGTCCCTCCGGTATCATGAAAGTTACAATCATGCATTCTTTGCTTCCTCGTTTAATAAGTCTCTTGTAATGGCGAGTTCTATGAGCTTCATGTTAATGTATCAAAAACGTGTTATTACCACTAATAAACATGCATAATATCGGAAAAAGTGTTACAAGTCCATATATATAGCCAAATTAAACGTAAAAGGCCAAAAGAACGTAACTAAAATCAAACAGATTAAAGACAGAAAAAAAATCAGAGTATAAGATTAAAATAACTTATGTTATATACTACCTACTTGACTAAAAACTTGTAGAAAGAAAGCAGTTTCTTTTTTAATTGATTGATCTTTTTATCTTATTTGGAAAAACAATGAGTTATGTTAGAGTTTTAATGCATGTTTAATGAAACAACAGTTGAAGACCAACACATGTAATCTGATGGTTTATGTTAGAGTTGTTTTGAGAGGACAATACTTTTTCCAGTTAGCGAAAACACAAAGAAATACTAATTACTAGACGAACAATTATTGGGTTCACCTTTTGTTCATTTTTCCTTATTTTAAACAATGAATTTAAAAATATATTCATTCAATTCCTTATTAAATAAAGAAACAAAATTTGTATATATTTTGATAAAATTAAAAACTCAAACCGTTTTTTATAAACTCAAAACGTAAACCGATATATAATTTCGTTCTAATTGTAAAATCTAAACCCTAACCATCTCATTTATAAACCCAAACCGACATATAATTTTGTTCTAATTGTAAAATCTAAATCCTAACCACTTCATTTGTAAACTCAAACCGACATATATTTTTTTTTAATTATAAAATCTAAACCCTAACCATTTTATTTGTAAACCCAAACCGACATATAATTCCGTTTTAATTGTAAAATCGAAACCCTAACCACTTTATTTGTAAATCCAAACTGACATATAATTTCGTTTTAATTGTAAAATCTAAACTCTAACCACTTTATTTGTAAACCCAAACTGACACATAATTTCGTTCTAATTGTAAAATCTAAACCAAATCAATATTTAACTTTCCTTAATTAAAAGTATACAGAATTTGTTTCCTTAATTTGTTTTGCTTTCTAATTTAGTTTTGATTTATTTTTAAAATAAAATAATGTATACTTTAATGAACCTAACACATCCCACATTTGCCGTATGACAAGATATGTCGAAATATAATGACATAGATATGCCACTTCCCTCTCAAGAAACAGTTAGTTGAAAGGGATCGTACCTATTTTCTGTGAAGAAAAACGTGTTGATAATTTGTTATTCAACTCTTCAATCGAGCATCCATTGATTTTTTACGACAAATTGAGCTTTTACAGTTTTCAAAAGTTATATAAGTGTTGGGAAAAGTGTTGTCAACGGACATATCACACAAACTTCCAACACCTAGACTACCAAAAAAGTGTTACATATTTTCTAAACGTCGTTTTTGTTACATATTTTTATTTCAATCACTATTATTTTCCGAATTTTTAAACAAAAAGTTGACATGTCACTTTTTTTCTTTTTAATAATTGTTTTCAGGGATCACTATTATTTTCCGTCTAAATGTCATAAAGTTAATAATTGTGTAATATTTTCCCAATTATTACACCTTTTTTTCTTTTTCTATTCACATTGCAAAATCGAGATCCCCAACATTCATTTGTTAAGATGTTTGAGACCTGATCCAAAACAAGATGGCTTCTCTCACTGTATGTCCCTGTAGATTTCATTGACAACTAAGATTGTAACAATCAACTGCATGAATATTTACTTTGAGGTTCCACGCACGGACTAACAAAATTCAATTCCTACAACTGCATGAGTAAATTACGTTCAGGTTCCACGGACTAACAATATTTAATTCCTACCAAACCTTTCGGTTAATCGAAACGTGCTTAAAAGTGTAATTTGTCCAACGAGTGGTTCTCTGTAATATTTTGTAGGCAACTTATATTTTAAAAGTTATTTTCAATGATACAATATGCATATTGTATTATTGAAATTATGAGAGTGTAATATTAATTTTTCCTAAACACCTTTGTGTTCTTACTCTCATCAAATCTATATGGTATCAGAGTAGACGATTCTTGTGGATCTAAATTAAAGCTTCCGCGTTAGTGTTTTTGTGATCCCAATGATCATGGGATGTGAAGACAATGGTGGTGATGAAGACGAACCCGATGAAGATGACCTGAAGCAACGTTGATGTGTGGTTTGACATACACATGCATGGTTTTAGTTTATTATTGTTTCTTTAGTTAATCGAATTTTGGGTTGGTGCTTATGAGTATTGCCATAGGTCTTTTTTTTTGTCAACCATTGGGCCACAACAGACCGTCCCATTAGCCTAATCTCTACATTTGTAGGGAGCGGGACTCGATCTATGGTGTGATGGTGCCTTGTGTATTAAAGACTTACTTTTGGCTACTGCACTAATATCAAATCTATCTTGGTATCAGAGCAGACGATCATGTGGATTTTTATTCCTATGGGTTAAGGTTTTGTTTGCTTCCGCTTCGATGATGTTCTATCTATTTTTCATCGTTTCTTCTTTAAAAAAAAAAAAAAAAAAAAAAAAAAAAAAAAAAAAAAAAAAAAAACGCTGATGGTGATGATGTTTCACCAAGTTTATCCTAATTATGGTTTATTGCTTAATCGAGCATAACCCAAGGAATTGACTCTATGGCTGAGTATAAACGCCACGAAGATGACTCTACGGCCGAGTATAAATGTCACGAAGATGACTCTACGGCCGAGTATAAACAATGTTGATGACCCTACGACCAGGTATAAATGTCGATGACCTAACGGCTGGGTATTGTAGCCGCATTGAACCCTACGACCAGGTATAAACGTCGATGATAACCCGACGGCCGGGTATAAAACCGTTATTTTGAAGATTTGTCCAATCTCACACGTGTTATCACGAATGAACTTGTCGAGGGATATTGGGAGATTGAGAATCGGAGATCAAACCGAGAGATCGACTGTTTCAAGAATATGGAATACATGAAGATCTAAAATATATATAGTTTAGGAATGTTTATATTTATCTAATGTATTATTAACATTTATATTAGAATAGGAAACTAAATCTCTATATATAAAAGAATGCATATTCTTCTTTACAAACAAAAAAAAAACCACGCTGGCAAAACTGAAACACTAAATTTTTTGGTTAATATAGTATTTGTAAAAAAACAAATAGAAAAAACACTTAAAAGAAGATAAAGGTTTTAGGTGAAAATCTTAATGAATATCTTTATGGGTCATAACGATGGGATTGTACTCAAAATCAAACCAGTGTTTTCTTCTTCTAGATATGCTCACTCATTCCTCTATATAAAGGACTATCGAAACCCCAAGGAACTCACAGTCTAAACAAAAAACCAAAACCTCAACCTCCTCAATAACATCATACCAGCCGTTGAAGAATGGCGAAGGCATCTAGTTTGGTGGGAAAGCTTGAAATAGACGTGGAGATCAAAGCGTCGGCGGAGAAGTTCCATCACATGTGGGCAGGGAAACCACACCATGTTTCCAAAGCAACTCCAAGCAACATTCAAGACTGTGTGCTGCACGAAGGCGACTGGGGCAAAGTCGGCTCTATCCTCATCTGGAACTACGTTCATGGCAAGTCAATGTTATATTCATCTTTTTCACATATAGCCAGGAGATTTCAAACTAATTCTAAGACAAAAGTTAAACTAAGCATTATATTTGGGAATATATTAAATGATTGGTGCAGATGGAAAGGAACAGGTGGCGCATGAGAGGATCGAAGCCGTAGAGCCAGAAAATAACTTGATCACGTTTAGGGTTTTAGATGGGGATTTGATGAAAGAGTACACGAGCTTTGTGACAACGATCCAAGTTACCCCTAAGCATGGAGGGCCTGGAAGTATTGTGCACTGGCACCTTGAGTATGAGAAAATTAGTGACGAGGTAGCTCATCCGGAAACTCTACTCCAGTTCTGTATCGAAATCTCCAAAGAGATTGACGAACATCTTTTGGCCGAGGAAGAAGAGGTGAAGCAAACAGAGACGTCTAGTTTGGTGGGAAAGCTTGAAACAGACGTGGAGATCAAAGCTTCGGCTGAGAAGTTCCATCACATGTGGTCAGGGAAACCACACCATGTTTCCAAAGCAACTCCAGGCAACATTCAAGACTGTGTGCTGCACGAAGGCGACTGGGGAAAAGTTGGCTCTATCCTCATCTGGAACTACGTTCATGGTAATTCAATGTTGTTGTTTTTTGGTTATATTCATTTTTTCAATATATAACCAGGATATTTCAAACTAAAGTTCAGACAAAAGTAATGCCTATAAATAATCGATGCAGATGGGGAGGCAAAGGTGGCTAAGGAGAAGATCGAGGCGGTGGAGCCGGATAAGAACCTGATCACGTTCAGGGTTATAGATGGTGATCTGATGAAAGAGTACAAAAGCTTCGTGTTCACAATCCAGGTGACCCCTAAGGATGGAGGGTCAGGGAGTAATGTGCACTGGCACCTTGAGTATGAGAAAATTAGCGAGGAGGTTGCTCATCCCGAGACACTCCTCCAACTATGTGTGGAGATCTCCAAAGAGATAGATGAACATCTCTTGGCCGAGGAATAGAGAAGATCTCCTCGTGCATGTATATGTATGTCAGTGTGTACCTGAAGTTCAGTAGTATTTGAGTTCAAATATAATGCAATTAATAAGGACTATGAGCCATGCATGTCCGAGTTTGTGAGATTTATAAATGTGAGTGTGCTGTGTGCATGAATATATGTGTATTAAGATACGTTGGAAATTATAAGTTTGAGCAGTGACGTGTAGTGCTATTATGTAGCTACTACAATATGTAATTTTGTTATGTTTGCTAAAGCTAATAATATATGTTTTCATTATTTAATTAATGAAAAAAAGAGAATACTGATATATTGATCAATATATCATGATATTTGTATATATACTCGTATATGTCGGTAGGGATGTTGTGGTGGGTGAAAAAACTCGGCCCACTCTAACCCAAAAAAACCTACCCAAAAAAAACTTGAATTCAAAAAACCCGAACGGGTTTTAAATCTTGTGGGTAAATCCGAACAGGTTTTAAGTCTTGTGGGTAAATCCGTTGGTATCCGAACTTTTTGTCTTATGTGATGTATTTTGCATTTTACATTATGTATTTTTGTGTCTATAGCTTTTTTGTACCAAAAAAAATATGATTTATGTTATGTATTTTGTGTATTTTATTATATATGTGACAATTTTCAAAAAAAATATAATCTCTAATTAGAAAAAGCAAAAACAAAAGTTCTTCAAAAATTAACAAATCAAAATTCACGATTCAAAACCCTAAAATCAAAATTGAAACTTGATTCAACCCAAAATCAAAGGCAGTAATTTAAAACCAACCAAAAAATAAAAAAAATCAAAGAGGAGTCGTACATACTTCCTTAATGAGAGATGTTAACAAAGAGAGGGTCAAGAGAAATCCACGAACAAACCACCTAATTCATCAAGTGAAAGAAGCATCCACCGCAAATCACCCAAAGAAGCTCCGTCCGAAGATTGAAAACAATGAAGAACACAACTGATTTGATGTTGGAATAGAGTGAAAGCAGTTAGACTAGGATTAATGTGAATAAACGGTGTCATTTTAATAAAAAAAATTTAAGAAAAAAAAAAACCCGATGGATACCTATATAAGATTATAATGTTTTAAGTACCCATACGTTTTTTACCCACTTTTTTTAATTGAAAAACAGGTCCAAAAACTCTATATTATTTATGGATTTCAGGTACCCATCGGGTATTAACCCACTTTTAACATCCCTACATGTCGGGGATCTTTCATTCCAGTTATATCCATAATCCATTGACATTATTATCCACATATATATACGTTACCATTTCATAGTCATACTCATACTACGTATAACTTTATGTTACTGTTGATGATATATATCATATAACGAAATGGTTGGATCCATTTTGAGTTAATAGTTAACGATATAATTCCAAAGAAATGTTTTGGACAAAAGCTCTAAATATGTAAAACACAAGTGGGTGAACAACTTAATCATTTCAGATATAGCAATAGCAAGCCATTCTAATAAAATAATTGAATATATTTTTTTTAATCCAAAATTCGTTAAAGCCATGATTAGACTTAATAATAAACAAACAAATAAGAAAAAAAAAAGACATCCATCTTGATGTGTGAAATCGACAATATAGATAATACAGATTTTAGTGGGGATAAATCGGAACTGGTTCTTTTATTAACGTAGAATCTGAGGAAGGGTTTACAAAGCGAAAAATATAGCTCTTCTCTCTCTATTGCCCAAAAAAGTGGATCCCCTGACGTGACAATGACATCAGGTATTTATAGTGGGACCTTGACCTAGGGTTTCTTCTGTCTCCTGGTAAAATGACGATTTTGCCCCTGCGGCCTGTTGGGCCTGATCCAAGACTTTTGGTCCAAAATCTCTTGAGAATCTTCTGTTTGGGCTTTATAAATGTTGGGGCAAAGCGCATATCCAACAATGGTCCCCCCTTGTCCGATGTGCGATGGCTTGCTTGAGCCCGTCGGTTACAGTTCTGCGCCTCTAGGTCCGTCTTGCAGAAGGAACAGAAGATTTTTAAGAGCTTGAAGGCTTTCGGGAAGGTTCCTGGATAAATAGTGCCTTGCGCATGTTTTTCGAGGCATCCGGGAGATTCCGGGATGAATAGTGCATTGTGCACGTTTTTCGAGGAATCCGGGAGATTCCAGGATAAATAGTGTATTGCGCACGTTTTTCAAGGTCCGTTGGGCTTTAAACGGGAGTCTTGTGTGTTTTGCATGTTTCCCGAGACGCGGGAAGTAGAGACAGCATCAAAACTAGGATTTTTCTTTTAACCTCGGTCAATGCACTGGTCCCCCATATAAATATGTTCCTTGACCTAATTTTCCTTCCAACTTTCTACCCTCCTCTCCAAAAGGTAAATTTCATTCTCCCTTCCTTCTAACTCTCTTCCTTCTTTATCTCTTTGCTTCTTCTTTTTGTTTTCGGTTTGTAAGAACCTTGGATTGTCGACCATGTCTGTGCTGCCGTGGGAGGCTCCGCTGCCGGGCTTCTTCATGGTCGCCAACCTTGCTGAACCTCCTCAACTCGCCACCGCTGCCGTCTTGAGGGCGCTCCGCTGCTGTCTTGCCTTCTCGCCGCTGCTGTCTCGTGGTCGCGCTGCTGCCGCCAAGTTTGGTATGGCCGGTAAGCTCCTTGGTTTCGCCCCTCTTGCCGCTTCCAGATCCGGCCAAGACCGTGAGGCGTCTTGGTCGTCCCAAACATGCTCGCCGCCGCAAGATCCGGCCAAGACCGTGAGGCGTCTTGGCCGCGCCACACCTGCTCGTTGCCGCTTCGACTGGGAACGTTAGGCATCCTCGTCGGGTCTCCACGCGAGGTGAGATAATGGCGAGTAGCAGATTTTGATGGAGAAGGGGCGAAGACATGGTGCGGTGACGGCGTGGATTCTAGCAGCGAGATCGCGTGCCAGCCCATGTGCGAGAGCGATGTTTAGCGGTGAAATTATGTGCGAGATGGCGTGGAGGTATAGCAAGATGAAAGTGTGGGTATGGCGAGATGGGCGTGCTGGCGAGACATCGAGGTGGTCGCAGCCTGGTGACGGTTCGTGCGAGGTGGCGAGCTGCTCTATTGATGGCGAAGTCAAAGATGAGATTGGCCTTTGTGGAAACGAAGTGGTGAGGTCGACATTCGTGGAATTGAATTTGGCGAGGTCGAGATGTTGTGGTGGCGAGATTGGTTTCGTACGAGACTAGTGTTGTGGCCTGCGGATCCTTACTTGGAGATGTGCTCAACTACGTATACGCGTATGGGATGCTGTGGCAAGCTCATGACACGTTAGAGAGGTGGAAAGATCAAGAGTTCGCGTGCGTGATTGACAATACCAGGTCGGCGTGATGGAGGAGCTCGCAGGTCGAATTCGAGGGCGTGCTAGGGTCGGTAACGATGGCGAGATTGAGACTTTGGTGGTGAGCTCGCACGCAGTGATAAGCTCAAGGGTCTGCGAGGTGCCGTGTTTGCGATATGCTGATGAAAAGCTGGGACTTTCGCAGGTTTTGATCGGAATGGGTGTTGAGTGTGCTATGTGAAAGGCGTTGTTGATGTCGCAGGCCAATATGGGGAAACTCTTGACGTTGATACGGAACCGCTAGGACGATGTCGTACGAGGGGTGCAGTGCGTATTGCGCGGTACGTGGTACGCAGTACGCAGTGCGCAGTGCACGGTACGTAGTACGTAGTACATGGTACATAGTACGCGGGACGCAGGGTGTCGTACGCAGTACGCAGGACGCAGTGCGCGGTACGCGGTACGCAATACGCAGTTCATTTGGTTGTGCTCGTTCTATCCGGAATCTATTGCGCTTTCGATATGTCTTTGCTCCCATACTGATCAGTTGTTTGGTTGTTTTTTGCAAGGTCCTGCGCTATGGTTCCTGGAGGTGATGTCTTTGGAGATGTTCCGGAGGAGCTCGGGGACGATCAGTATCGCGCGTTTGAGAGTGGCCTCGACGAAACTAGAGCGGACAGTCCTTCCTGGTGGGACCCATCTGAAGGGGAGGTGTTGTGAATGATCTCGCGGATTTGACGGAAGAAGATGTTCGGGAGCTCGAAGTGATGTTCCCTACGGATACTCGGGCCCTTAGTTTGATTCCCTTTCCTTCAAGCCAGTGTTGTTAGAAGGTGCTCGCTCACGAAGAACGTATTTGCTCGGAACGTACTCCTAGGTCTCTGGTTGCTGGCTTGCCTGTAGGTAACAGAGTTTCGAGACGCCGCAGAGATCGTATGAGAGAACGCATCCCCCGCTATACTGGAAGTTCCCTATGCGACGAGAGGTATATAGTCCGCGTTACTGGCCTCTTCGGAACACATGACTGCGGCCTTTGGTTTCCCATCTCGGAATTTCTAACGAGTTACTGTGCGCGACGGAAGATTGCATTTTCGCAGCTATCGATCTCGTCTATCCGTAATGCAGTTGGGCTTACAATAATGGGCAAATATATGGACATCGAGATGAGTGCCGACCTCTTCGAGCTGCTCACTCGATTTACGCACGACAGTTCAGGGTTATGCTGTGCTTGTTAGCGGCCAGAAGAGTCATATTCACGATTGGCAAAGACGATTCTTCTACGTAAAAATAAAAGATGCCTCGGTCGAGGATCCCGACACGATCTGCCCTCCCAGTTGGAACTTCGCCCCCGGTAGCCGTGGCTGGGTTGGGTTCTTATCATTTTGTTTTTCTTGTCTTTGTTTTCTGATTATACGTTCTACTTTCGCAGGACAAAAGTCGTCATTTTCGGCTGCGTGCGACTTGGTAACTATTGACAAAGCTGCTTCCTTTATCTCGAGTAAGACTTTGTCGTGGCCGGACGTTATTTCTCATCTCAAGACTTGTAGGTTTTGCTGGCTTTTCTTCGTCCTCTAGACTGTTGACAAAGCTGCTTTCGTGTCTAAGACTCTTTTATTTTACAGGTTCGCGAACCGGATTGCAAATGGGAGACTGTCCGATGCCGTGCTATGCTGATTTGTTCGATGCCGAGGATGCGCCAGCTGTCGCAACTAACGTTGTTGACCGGCGTGGAGATTGTTGCTGTGGATGGCGAGGATGGCAAGTTGCCCATTCCCGTGGGTGAGCCTAGTCGTAGATCTCGTTCCGCCGAGGTTGCGGCGACTCGCGCTGCGAAGATGCCTTCTTCGGTGTCTCATAGGAGTGCTCCAGCAGCTGGTGGTGGTGATCGTTCTCGGAAGAGAACGTCACGCTCGAGTCCTTGGAGTGATGCTGGAGGAAGTTCTAGGCGTCCGCATCACACGGAGGATGGTCATGTGGGGATTGACCACTCTTTCTCCTTTCGCTATGACGTGAAAGACCAAGCATTTACCGGCGATTCGAAAGCTTGCGCGGACCTCGCCAGCAAGATTCATGGTGATTTCGTCCCGCTTCCTACCCCTGGCGATCTGGCTTGTCCAACTACGTACGAGGAAGCCGTTCGTCGACAGTTTCAGGTTAGAAACCAATCCCTTAGCGGATAACCTTTTGATGTGGGTTTTAGTTAGTCATAAGCGGACTCTTATATATATATATTTTTGATCCCTTAGGCGTTGAGCTGGATGAATCGTCTCGCTGGAGATTACGAGGATAAGGTACGCGTTGCTAGGAGGGAAGCCTCACTCGCTCAGGATGCGTTTGTTCAAGCTGAACGGTCGAGCAAGGAGAATGCGGCACTCGTCAAGGAGCTGACGGCCTCCCTCAAGCAATCCTAACGGAAGCTGACTACCGAGTCAGAGCGACTCAGGAAGGCGAGGGACGAGCGCGGGGAGCGGGAGCGTGCTAAGGCTGCTGTTGTGATTGGGAAGCATTGCGAGCGTATTGACCGCCTGAGGAGGCACGTGATTGCGTCACGCGAGAAACAGTCCGACTTGCTTCTTCTTAGCCAAGTGACGGGGACTAGACAGTGTCTTGAGACGTTGATCAAGAGGGGCATTGCTATTCCCGAAGATAGGATGTTGCGCCTTGCCGCTAGTGAGGAGGAGTTCCGGACGAAAGTGAACCGAGTTACAGTGCCTCCGCTCTTCGATAGTGATCTCGAGCCATTCCCGGAATTTGCTGTTGGAGGTGGCGATGATGCTGCAAACGAGTGATATGTCCTCGTCTTTATTGCTTGTTGTTATTGCTTTTGGATTTTTCTTCTGTTATTGCGAACTCGACTGTTGATTGCTTTTGCGTTTCATTTTCGGATAGTTGCAACCATTTTGCTTTTGCTTCATAAACTTGGTTATTTGCTTCCTACTACGAGAATGTCGATTATTTCCGATTTTTTTTATCTCGAGGTTGAATCTGAATGATCGCACAAAGTTTGATTATTGCGTACAATAGAGATCCAACGTTTTGATTTATTATAGGGCATATTTTGCAGTGCAGGACGTCTCCTGGCTTACCTTGGATATGTTATTCCTCGAAACGTCTCGAGTAGACAAGACGGACTTTTCGTACTAGTTTAGGTGCGGTACGCGTGACCGACTTACCCTGTGGGTGCTGCAGGAATTGCGGGTGTGCGAGTCGGGGTCTCGGCTCACCCTGTGGGTGCTACGATAGATTGCTCAAAAGCGTTTCATTGTAAAACTTATATATATATATATATATATATATACTTTTTTTTTTTTTTTTTTTTTTTTTTTTACAGTTGAACCTCTTGAAAGGCTGCCTACGTACCCTCGAAAGGGATCAAACCATTCGTAGTTCGAATGTCGCTTCAGGTTGGCGGAATTCCACGATCTTGGGACTGGGGTGCCATTCATCTCGAGTAGCTGGTAGACACCGGGTTTGACGATCTTGGAGATTAAGTACGGACCCTCCCAATGCGCGCCGACTTTTCCAGCGTTCTTCTCCTTCGTATTCTCGTAGACTTTGCGGAGGACGAGGTCACCCTCGGCGAAGTAGCGAGACTTTACTTTCTTGTTGTAAAACTTTGCGGCAGCTTGTTGGTAGTTCTGGATGCGGAGTAGAGCTTGGTCGTGTTCTTCCTCAACGAAGAGAAGTCTGTCACATAGCATTTTGTTGTTCAAGTCGGGATTATGAACGAGCATGGAACGTCGGAGCGTGGGGATTCCTACTTCGGCTGGTGCGAGTGCCTCCATGCCGTAGGCGAGAGAGAATGGTGTTCGTCCAGTAGATGTGCGGGGGGAAGTTCGATGATACCATAGGACGCCGTCGAGTTCGTCAGCCCATAGACCTTTCTTTGCGTTGAGGCGTTTCTTAATTCCGGCGAGGATTGTCTTGTTGGTTGCCTCTGCCTGTCCGTTGCCCTGCGGGTATCGTGGGGTTGACTTGCTAAGACGTATCCGCCAGCCAGCGCAGAATCCTTCGAACTTAAGCGAGATGAATTGGGGGCCGTTGTCGCAAACGATCTCGTATGGGAGCCCATGCCGGCAGATGATATTTTTCCAAACAAAGTTCTGGACTTCATTAGCTTCGAGCGAGACATACGATTCTGCTTCGACCCACTTGGTAAAGTAGTCCGTCATTATGAGAAGATACTTCTTTTGATTTGACGGAGTTAACGGACCAACGATATCCATCGCCCATCGCATGAAGGGGTAAGGTGGGGATGTTATTTGCAGTAGCTCTGTTGGAGAGTGGATGAATGGTGCGTGACGCTGACACTTTTCGCACTTGGCTGCAAAGCGGTGCAATCGGCGACCATGGTTGGGCAAAAATGTCCGTTACGGCGGATTCGAAGTGCTAGAGAACGACCTCCAGAGTGGTTTCCGCCAGTGCCTTCGTGAACTTCTCGCATGATGTCATTGATGTCCTTCGTATTAACGCAGATGAGAAGAGCGCCATTGGCATCCCAACGAAACAAACTGCCGTCCAACATTGTGTAGTGTGCGCTTTTAACTCGAAGACGCCGTGATTCCCACTTGTCTTTTGGCATAATTCCGTCCATGATATATGCTATAATCTCGGTCTGCCAATCAACGTGCGAAGGAGCAGTGGGTGCTGGTGAGTGCGTAGCTGGAATGTTTGGCGTGGTGGAATCCGTCGAGGGAGATCTTGTGACTGCTAAGACGTTGTTTGGTTCTGTTGAGTGCGTGGTGTCGAGGAATGCAGCTGGAGCGGGAGACAAAAGGTTGACGTCGATGCTTGATTGGTCGATGCTCTCTACAGGTATCACTCGGCGGAGATTAGGGTCTGATGTGGAAGCAAGCGTCGCAAGTGCATCAGCTGGGGCATTATCACTTCGAGGGATTTTGACGAGCTCAAAGAATTCAAACTTTTGGGACAAGTTACGGACGACTTTCAGGTAGGCATCCATGTGCGCGTGTCTTGTTGCATAATCGCCACTGAATTGACGCGTTACCAGCTGTGAATCGCAATAAGCTTGGATCTTCTTAACACTGATTCCGTGTGCGAGACGCAGTCCAGCGATTAGTGCTTCGTACTCTGCGTCGTTGTTTGAGGCAGAGAAAGCAAGACGGAAGGATTGCTCCAGAATTTCGCCTGTCGGCGAGGTTAGGCGTACGCCTGCTCTTGAGCCCATCTTTGATGAAGCGCCATCAACATGAAGCGACCATATTTCGGGTGGAGGAGTGCTAGTTTCAAATTCATGAGGGAGTTCTACGAGAAAGTCTGCGAGAACTTGTGATTTAGCGCAGGTGCGATTTTTGTATTCTATGTCGTACTCGCTCAATTCTACGGCCCATTTCGCAAGTCGTCCTGATTGGCTTGGGCTATGGAGAATTGTCCGTAGAGGCTGATTTGTCAGGACTTCAACAGTGTGAGATTGGAAGTAGGGGCGGAGCTTCCGAGCAGAAATTATGACTGCGTATGCTAGCTTCTCGAGAGTCAGATATCGGAGTTCGGAACCATCAAGGGTCTTACTCACATAAAAGATAGGATGCTGCTCTCCGCAATCTTCTCTGACAAGCACGCCACTTACAACCGAACTGGAGATGGCGATGTAAAGATACAGAGTTTCCCCTTGTTCCGGCTTAGCAAGCACTGGGGGAGATGAGAGATAGTCTTTTAATTCGCTGAATGCCGATTCGCATTTTTCGTCCCATTCAAAACGTTTGTTTCCGCGAAGGAGCTGGTAAAATGGTAAGCACTTGTCCGTGGAACGAGAGATGAATCGATTCAGTGCGGCAATACGCCCAGTTAGGCGTTGTACCTCACGGGTGTTCCTTGGAGATGGGAGGTTGATGATTGCCGAAATTTGCTTCGGATTTGCTTCTATACCGCGCTTTGTAACGAGGTATCCTAGGAATTCGCCGGAAGTGACCCCAAATGTGCATTTCACCGGGTTCAGTTTCATGCTGTACGTCGCTCCCGCATTTTTCAGTCCGAAGGGCATGACACTGTGGCTTCGACTAGCTGATCAATGCGCGGAAGAGGAAAACTGTCTTTCGGGCAAGCTTTGTTGAGGTCTGTGAAGTCGATGCAAACTCTCCACGCACCGTTCTTCTTCTTAACCACGACCGGGTTGCTCAGCCAATCTGGATAGCGAACTTCAGTAATTGATCCCGCATCAAGTAGTTTTCATACCTCGTCATTTACTGCGGTTGTATGTTCTGCTCCAAGCTTTCGACGCTTTTGCTTGACGGGCTTGTAAGTCGGAACAACGTTAAGTTCGTGGCTGGTAACGCTGGGGTCGATTCCGGTCATGTGATCTATCGACCAGGTAAATGTGGTCGCATTTTGACGTAGGAACTTAACGAGTTCGTCCCTAAGGCCTATTGGTAGCTCGGCGCCTATCCCGACGCAACGCTTGGGTTCAGACAGATCGATGTTGACTTGAATCACAGATTCTTTCGGAGGTGGTGTGCGTGGGTCTCGCGGTGGTGCGGATTCGGCAATCACGAAAGCTCTCGCGTTTCGTATCTTCTTCTCGATGATGAAACAAGTTCGTGCCATTAGAGGATCTCCGTGCAGCGTATAGATTCCGTACGCGTTTGGGAATTTGACACATTGGTGGTAGGTAGAAGCCACGGCGCACATCTGGTGAAGCCACGGTGTTCCTAGAATGATGTTGTAGACGATGGGTTTGTCTACAATTGCGAAGTTCAAGCAGTGCATCGTACCGCCAACGTAGATCGGAAGCGTGATAGTTCCAACAGTCATTATCGTGTCTCCGTCAAATCCCGTCAAAGGCTGCGTGTCGCGTGTTGGGTTACGTAGATCGATTTCCATCTGGATTAGCACATCTTTGAAGATCACGTTAACCGAGCTTCCGGTGTCAATGAGAATTCTCGTTACTGAGCTTTCCCCAATTATCATTTCTACGACAAGGGGGTCGTTGTTGGGACTCGCGTTAAGTGCGTCTTCTTCAGTAAATATAATTGGATCGGAGGATGTTTTGAACATGTTGGTGTGGGAGGGCAAGTTGCGCTTTACTTCTGTTTCGCGGCAGTAGGCTTGGATCGACCGTACAGAGTCGCGGCACGTTGACAAGTCGTCCATGATCATGTTGATCCTTCGGCGAGGTGCTGTTGGTTCATCATGTTCTTCCACGTCATGGTTTCGTTTCGGGGGAGGAGGCAGGCGAGCGATTTCTCGTGCTTGGTCATGTTGAGCTCGTGCTCGGTCATTCTGTAATGTTGCTTCCTCTTCACGCTGCCTTTCGTGTTGTTGCTGATCTGCCAAAGTCCTTATGCGTGTTAACCTTTCTTCGTTCTCGTTCTACATCAATGGCACCTCTCTTGTATTTGTGGAGGAGGAGGTATTGAAGTGTTTTTCAATCCTCCGTAGAATATCCTCCAAATTTGTGGAATTCGCAATAACCGCGTTTCCCCTTGTAGGTATGACCATCAGCTTCACGATCGTACTTGTTCCAACGTTTACCTTGCTGGTGCTTGTTGCCTTCGATAGCGAACATCGTTGCCTTCCTTCCTTTTTCGCCTTTGCGTAGTCTCTGGTGTAATGCTGTCGTGGTTCGTAGTATTCTTCTACTGCCTTGTTTTTCAAGCTTGGAATTTTTTCGGGAATTTTTGGTTGGTCGGGGTTCCTTTCATCCTCCTCGACCTGGATGTACCGATTAGCACGCGCAAGTACTTCGCCTAAGCTTGTGACGGGGAGGATTGTTAAGTCGTCTTTGAATCTGGTGCCACGGGTGAGTACGTTTTTCAACGCGCCGATGGCGGACTCGTCGCTTATAGCGAGTTGGGATACGACAACTTTAAATCTTTCCATGAAAGTCCGTAATGACTCGTTAGGCTTTTGATACATTCTCCACAAGTCAGCATTCGACGCGGGCGTACGCATGATGCATTGGTGATGCTGGAGGAAGGCGGTTGTCAGCGCTTCATAACCATTGATCGAATTAGCCTTCAGCCTCGAGAACCAGTTCAATGCTTCGCCAGTCAAGCTCTCGACGAACAGCTGACAACTTCCCGCGTCCTCTTCTTCTGGTGAGAAGTACGAACTGCCTATGTGAATGGACATCGATTTCAGGAAGACCGTGGGATCCCCCTTTCCGTCATACGGTATTGGCTTGTTCTTGCTGGTGTCAGGATTGCGTCTAACTCTGACACCTGAAACCCTTGAGGTGAACGGCGAACGTCGCGCTTCTGCCAGAACGGTCTCCAGCTCCGGTGCCGCGCTTGTTACACGATGCATCTGAGACGTAATCCTTTTCAGCTGGGCTTGCATCTGCTGAAGTTCTTGCTTGAGGGCGCGATTCTCCGCATTCTCTGGTTGACTTAGCTCAGCACGTCGATCCATGAGTATCCGGTCAGCCTGAAAGTGCACTCTCGGCTGCTCCCCATTGTGTCCAACGATGATCGACGGGAGCCGGGGTCTTCCGTTAGCATGGTGCTCAGCTCGCGGGGTGCCGAACTCATCTTGAAGAGGTCTGCACTCATCTCGCGGAGTATTGTGCTCAGCTCGCGGAGTGCGTGGTGCCAGCGCGTCTTGGTCTCGAACCTGTCGGGAGTCAGACTGTGGTCGCGTATGGTCCATCTGTGCCGCTTGGCCACTCATACGGTCCAAGGTTTTCTGTACAGCTTCATCGAGTGTGGCCTGACTGATAGTAACGCCTCTTCGCGCACGGCCGGGAGTAGCGGCTACGCGGTTGGTTGGAGTGGTCCCGTTGGCTGCACGATCAAGTGGAGTAGTGCTGTTGGTTATGCCGTTAGTCTGGGCGATGTGCGTAGCGCCTACGGCTTCGCGGTCAGCTGGATTGTCGCCTACGGCTGCACGCTCTAGAGGGATAGCGCCATTGGCTAGGCCGTTGGTTGGAGCGACGCGCGTAGCGCCTACGGCTTCGCGGTCGGTTGTATTGACGTCTTGGTGCTGGTTCGTCCTTGAACGGGTGCGGCCCCATATGGTTGGCCTCGGAGACTCCACGCGAGTTGCGAGAGATCGGGGCGCAGAGGACTCGACGCCTTCGTTGCTGGAGAGATCGGTGTGAGACATGCTTCTGGTTTTTTGAAAACGCCTTAGTCTTCAAATTCTTGTCGTCAAAGAAAGGATTTCGTTTGCCCCACGGTGGGCGCCAAATTGTTGATGTGTGAAATCGACAATATAGATAATACGGATCTTAGTGGGGATAAATCGGAACTGGTCCTTTTATTAACGTCGAATCTAAGGAAGGGTTTACAGAAAATGACAATTAAAGAGTAAAGCGAAAAATATAGCTTTTTCTCTCTAATTGCCCAAAGAAGTGGATCCCCTGACGTGACAATGACATCAAGTATTTATAGTGGGACTTTGATCTAGGGTTTCTTCAGTCTCCTGGTAAAATGACGATTTTGCCCCTGCGGCATGTTAGACCTGATCCAAGACTTTTGGCCCAAAATCTTTTGAGAATCTTCTGTTTGGGCTTTATAAATGTTGGGCCAAAGCCCATATCTAACAATCCGAGCCATATTTTGGAAAGAATATAATGGAGATAACCGCCATAATGTATTAATGTTGGGCTGTTGTCAAACACCATACCCAACAGGCAACAGCCACACTCTGTCTTGGATTTGACAGTGAAAACTTCACACCATCAGATCTGGTTTGGAGGCTACCAAATTACTCGTTCAAAGGGACTATTAAGGTTCAAAGGACTATAATAAAGGTCAATTTCCTACCACAATCCACAAACTCTACACTCAAGAGCTTAATAGTGTAGTTTTTGTCCTAATTTGTATACAAAATAAAAAGGACTTGAAAATAAAATAAAAAATCTAGATATACAGTCATAAAATTACAAGAGTAGGTTACAGGTGGCAAATATTTAATGGTACTAATTTAGTTATTTATTCCTTAAATTATCGTTTTGGTCAGGTGGGTCATAATAATGCATGGGATTGTGATCACAATAATTGTGTCCTCTTCTCCTAGAGATGCTCACTCATTTCTCTACATATAGGGCTATAGGGGGAAATCTCAATACATCTCACCAAAAACAAAACCACCCCCTCTTAAAAAAAACATCTAACTTCTTTTTGAAAATCAAATCAGCCGTGAAAAAAATGGCAGAGACGACAGTAACAGTGGCACCGATGGGAGCTGAGATGAAGAAAACAGAGATGTCTAGTTTGGTGGGGAAGCTTGAGACAGACGTGGAGATCAAAGCTTCGGCTGGACAGTTCCATCACATGTTCGCGGGGAAACCACATCATGTCTCCAAAGCATCTCCCGGAAACATTCAGGGCTGTGACCTTCACGAAGGCGACTGGGGCAAAGTAGGCTCTATCGTCTACTGGAACTACGTTCATGGCAAGTCAATGTTTTATAAACATTTTTCATATATATATTTGTATTTTTATCTCAGATCCGTGTGTACGTGCATATGTGGAGACTCAAAACTAAACCTAGAAATATTAAATAAATGGTGCAGATGGGGAGGCAAAGGTAGCAAAGGAGAGGATCGAGGCGGTGGAGCCAGAGAAGAACTTAATCACCTTTAGGGTTATAGAAGGTGAACTGATGAAAGAGTACAAAAGCTTCTTGCTCACGATCCAGGTGACCCCTAAACAGGGAGGGCCAGGGAGTATTGTGCACTGGCACCTTGAGTATGAGAAAATTAGCAACGAGGTGGCTCATCCGGAAACTCTCCTCCAGTTCTGTGTTGAAGTCTCCAAAGAGATCGACGAACATCTCTTGGCCGAGGAAGAAGAGGTGAAGCAAACGGAGACGTCTAGTTTGGTGGGGAAGCTTGAGACAGACGTGGAGATCAAAGCTTCGGCTGAGAAGTTCCATCACATGTTCACTGGGAAACCACATCATGTCTCCAAAGCATCTCCAGGCAACATTCAGGGATGTGAGCTTCATGAAGGCGATTGGGGCACAGTGGGATCTATCATCTTCTGGAATTACGTTCATGGTACGTCAATATTATATACACTTTTTCATAGATTTTTGTAGTCAAAGATTTTAGGAGAGTGCGACCGTTTTGTAAAATTTTCAATGACCGAAAAAGAGATGAGTCTAGCTTAATTATATTGATATTAAAACAATTGGTGCAGATGGGGAGGCAAAGGTTGCGAAGGAGAGGATCGAGGCGGTAGAGCCAGAGAAGAACTTGATCACATTTAGGGTTATAGATGGTGATCTGATGAAAGAATACAAAAGCTTCTTGCTCACGATCCAGGTGACCCCTAAACAGGGAGGGCCAGGGAGTATTGTGCACTGGCACCTTGAGTTCGAGAAAATTAGTGAGGAAGTTGCTCATCCCGAAACTCTGCTTCAGTTCTGTGTCGAAGTCTCCAAAGAGATCGACGAACATCTCTTGGCAGAGGAATAGAGGAGAGTACTCCTCCATATATGTGTGCCTTCCGTTTAATATATGAATGAAAATGCAATAAATAAGGACAAATGAGCTACATATGTCCGAGTTTGTGAGATATGCAATTAAGTTTGAGTGTGCATGAATGTTATGCAATCCTTTTATATTAAAATTGTAACTTTCAGAAGCGACGTGTATAAGTATATGTATAAGCTTGATCGATGAGGCTTATATAGCCGATCCCAAAAATATATAAGTATGTTATGTTTGCTAATGAAATATATGTTTGGATTAACGAAGCCTTATATTTATGCTTTCATTACCCCTTTGTAAAGATTTAGATTTTTTGGAAAATGACCTCTAAACCCAAAAAAAAATTCAAAAAAAAAAATATATTGAACGATGAATTCAACCCAATATCTGTATTATTTGGACATGTTATGCAGATGGACTTTAATATTTCAACCTAGTGATGTCGGGGATCTGTCATCCCAATTACTTCCACTGATATTATTATGGTCCACCAAATATATGCACATTGACATTGTATACACAATCATTTTATAAGTAAATTTAAGGATTAGGTCACGTTAATGTTGGTAATTGAAGGATAAATGGTTAAGGTAGTGTGTTTTGGTTAATGGGCAATTTCTGTCACAAAAATAAATACTATAAAAAAAAGGAAAAGAAGGTTAATTAATGGGCAACTTTTATTACGGAAAACCAAATGTTTCGTACACAAGCCTTTAAAGTTTAATTAAATATGTATACACAAGTTTGGGTGAGCAATTAACAAAAAGAAAAAAAAAATGGGTGAGCAATTGAGCATTTAAGATAGATCCATAGATCATAATGAGTGGATTGCGATGGATGCTTTGATATTTCAATGGGACTCACTGTGCTAAAACAATCCCCTTCCAACCTTCTAGTTTGATCACAGAGATTAATTAAGAGCTTGGAATAAACTACAAAGTGTAATAAATGACCCTAGGCTTCTTAAATGTGTTGTTCTTGGCTGCATAGGACTCGTTCAAATGATTGAAGACTTAATAGGAGGCTTTAATCGAGATACAGAATTCAGTCCCATGACCTCCAACGAGGTGGCGTATAGGTTGGCAAGGAGGCTTTAATCGAGATATAGAATTCAGTCCCATGACCTCCAACGAGGTGGCGTATAGGTTGGCAAAGAAAGCACTAGAGTATGACTTGTATCAGTATTCGATCGTTTTTGATTGCATAGTATAGTGCACATCGATTATTCAATCTTGCTAGTGATTCATAAATGATTGAAGAGTTGTTGAGTTAACAGAAATTAAAAGATCCCTATATATTAAAAGAGAAGCATTCTGGAGAAAAAAACTGACGTATTGTCACCAGAGAGTTTTGTACCCAATTTATTGTTCATCTTTATTATTCCGTAAAATTACATAAAATTGTCACTACTATATATAAGGAATATTTTGTCAACTGCCACTGCTATTCAATTTATTTATATACACAATATTTTGCTCCTATAAATTCTAAATTGGTAAATATTATTATTCAAAAATTGATAAATATTATTCCCTACATATTTTCAAAATTAAATTAATTTCACTATGTATTATAATATAATAATATAACTATATTATGAGATGTAAATATATATATATTTAAAATCAAATCTTCGGAAATATAAATAATGTTATATTTTTAATAACTTTATAAAGCTCTAATGGTGAAATAATCGTAGATCATTTGAAACTGGCTCAATGTTTATTCTTTTGATAAAAACAATAACTATATTTGCCCAAAAAAACATATGATCACCAATTAAGATGATATGAATATATATACTTTAATTTGGATAACTATGTAGTTAAACATTATATATAAATATGTACTTATAGTATTTTTACAGAAATCTTAAAATTTAGAAAATTCAGTCAAATAAAAATGAAAACAAGTAATAATATTATACTAATAGCTGAGATATATAAGGATCTAATGACCAATTAAAATTTATAAAATCCAGCGATATAATACTATAACTAAGTAAGACCAATTATATAAGGGATCTAATGACTAATTATAGTCTTCTCCCTCACGAAACAATTTTGTAATTTTATTTCTCCATCAATTACGGACACATATATTACTTAAAAAAATTAATAATATCCAAATTAATAGAATTATCACGAGACGAGAATTTTGGGAACAAGAATTCAAGCAGAACATATGCGGACATACTATTTACTCATATGAATTACGAGGAATGAGGTCTTTTTGGATCAGAAAAGAAATTAAACGTTGCGATCAGACATATTAGATGGGTTTGATTGCTTATATAAAAATAACTCCACATGTGCGGGTCCAAACCTATTAGTGCATTATTATTCGAAGACCAATTCAAAATAATGATTGGATATTTTGTAATAATTAATAAAAAATGAATTAACCGATGAATATAATAAGGGAATTAGTAACTAGGTTACTGAAAAATCGCTCAAGCTAGGAGATAATTTGGTTGGGAAGGTAAGGTATTTCAAAGATTTAAGTGTACTCTCTCCAATCAAAACTTCAAAATTTTATAGCTTTTAATTATTTCAAAGTCTCTGACAGGTTGTAACATTTTGGTCATAACCGACGTGAAAAAAAGATTCATGAACAACTTGCTATAAACTTTGAAATAATTAAAAGACTATATAACCGGAAATATAAAAAGATTCCTAGTTCTAGAAGACTATATAACCGGAAATTTTTACACAAACTTACCCGAAAAAAAACTATGGTTGGTACTTGGTATGTATCATATCTACGGATTTCATTTATTTTGTTGAAGAAAGTTTTAGGTCAGACATTGTAATGGAAATGGCAAAACGTGATAATCGTTCCCAAACATTAACACGACGTTCTGCAACTGCAAGTAAGTAGACTGCAACAGCCAACGGTGTCAGTCGTACACGGTACACCAAAAGATATAAACTTTATTTACATAGTTCGCATTAATTAAAAAAGAAACAATATACGTAACAGTTCAGGTTGTGATTTAGTTACAAATTTTGCATTTAACTAAAGGGCCTTCAAGATTGACGTCCGATGTAATTGTCGAAGTCACTTATATCCAAGAATCTAGCAATCCCACTAGCTTCAAGAAAGCTGATCAACGAAAAGTCAAAACCACATATCAACTCGCTTTTCCTCAAACGTTACTTATTAAAACCATATTTTTCAAATAATTCTGAAATAAAACGTTACTGGTCTCTGAAGACTCTTGTCATGGAGAGACATCCACCAGAAAGCATTGATTGCATATTAACAGCAATATTAGGGTTATGAATACTCTGCCTCATATGCACCCAACCATACTCTTCCCCACTCTCTTCATCACTAACTCTTGACCTGAATTTCTCAATTATTAAAATTTAAGCATTTACTATCATATTATATAAAAAAATCTCTGAGCACATTAATACCTATACATGTGAGCATCAATTGCAGATGGATGATCATTTGAGTCCACCAAACAACCTTCACTCACCCAACAATCCCCACACGAGTCCAGTTCCCACCCTTTAAGCTTTCCTTCCTAATAACCATTGTATATGTTCCACAATTATAATTCTTAAGTCTACAACTACAACCATAACCAAACGATATAGTTCTAATACCTCGATGTATTCTCTGAAAGTCTCAATGGCTTCAATGCCTTTTGCTTTGGCATCTCTTGGCTCTGACAAAATATTTAACCGCAGCTCAACTGCTTCTAATGGCTCTTCAAGATCTTCAATCAGACTACCGATACCTTCATTTGATCCCGCTAGTCTCATTCTCACCATTTCGATAATGATCTTCACCACCATGTATGCACCTACAATGTGTCCCAATGTATTAAAGAAACAAACATAACAATTAAGGTCATGATGAACATATTATCACTCATTCACCAAATAGGAAAAAAAGAGTAGTAAACTAACCATCGTCTAAGAAGTGATTCTCCTTAACAGCACCATGTCCTGAAGTTTCCATCATGAGATGAGTCTCGATGCCATCTTTGTTCAGCTCTACTCCCTTGTCAATCACGTTTCTATACCCTACTCTGTACAAACAATGCCTCCCTCCTCGCTCAGTTATAAACTTAGTTAGCCCCATACTCGTTCTTGCGTCTGTTACTACTGTACTCCCTATAACCATACTTAAACACTATATTATAACTCACATTGATTGATCAACCAAAGATAAGGATTAACAAACATCATTAGTTTAACCCACCTGGATGTTCTTTAAGCACAATAGCTGACATAAGCGCAATGAGCTTATCTCCGTTTACAGGGTTTCCTTTGTTATCCACCACTCCACTCCTGTCAACATCCGTGTCAAACACAACCCCGAGATCCGCTGAGTTCTCAAGAACCGCGGCTCGGGTGTGTGACATTGCGATTTTGTTTTCCGGATTAGGAATGTGATTCGGGAACATCCCGTCTGGATTTAGATATAGCGAACCAAATGTATCGGCTCCTAACTTGTCTAGAACGTCCCAAGTAAAGAACCCTCCTGACCCATTACCCGCATTCACAACTATCTAACATATAAAAACCAAAAAACTTTATTATAATTCGTCCAATTTTTTTTTGAGACAAGAGAGCATAAAGCTAGACTCTTGCCTGAAACCCTTTGAGAGGAGTGTCGTAGTGTTCAGGGTGATTGATTCTCTCTTTAATGATTTCTCGAAGATGCTTAGAGTAAGCATTCATGAAATCAACTTGCTTTGGTCGAGTTTTGATCAGTGTAGAGACTTTACTCTGCCTAGTAGCGTACTTCCGCGCAGCTAAATCGCATATCTTCTCCACTTCAGGAGACGTTAAGCCTCCTCTCTTGGTAAAGAACTTGAGTCCATTTCTTGTATACGGCAAATGAGAAGCCGTCATCTTCAAAATCACAATCACACATTTGAATCCATTCATTACTAATTAATTTAGAGTTGAACTCTTTAAGGTTGGAAATGCGTTACCATAATTGAAGCGTCGTATTCGAATGGAGACAGTAACGTGCTCATGAAGCAAGCTGGAGTAGTGGCTAAACCCATGTCAAAAGCTAAACAGCCTGCACGACCTAACCCGGCGAAAATGGCTGTACTTAGCTTCCCACCGGAAACACGAGGATCCCGTCCGAGAGAAACCTTGATGACACCATTACCGTTACCCTCAGTTGCTGCAACCCATTCTCCAAAGCTCTCTGCGATTGCTTCAACGGCTGCAGGCGTTAGGTCAACCGTTCTGCCTTTCTCTCCTTCCAATGCGACTCCTCTCACATCAGAACCGTTTTGCAACCGTCGAATCTGGTCCATATCTTCGTCGAGACTGCTCGTTACTTCATCGAACTTAGTGGCATTTGAAGATCTTGTTCTTAAAGGCTTAACCGAAGGAGAAGCTGGTGGGAATGACAAGAAACTCCGTTTGACTATCCCCGGTGAAGAGAAAAACAGAGCTGTTTTGGAGATTACAGTTTTAGAAGCCATTAAAGATGATGTTGAAGTCGACGCCATAGCTTTTGTAAGTAAGTAAATTCGAAACAGAGTTCTAAGTTTCAGATTTGAAAGGCAGAGATCCAAAAGAACCTAAAGCAAATATAACTTCCAAAGCTTTAGATATTTGCAATCTTGTTTGTATTTGTGTTAGAAGTGTTTTTTTCAAATTTAGGATTTGGAGATGGATAAGATTCGTAACTAAGATGTAACCATAACCTTACGTTTGAATATCTCTGCAAATTCACATGTTTTTAACAAAAACCAAAGGAAAAAAATATAAAAATAAAAACAAAAATTAGCAAACAAACTTCCAAGTTTTTTAGATTTTTCTTTGTCTTTTTCTTTATCTGCAGACAATAACAGCATATTCTATATTATGTGCTGAGGAAAAACTCAGCGGGAAAATCAAATCTGTTAAATCTAAAACCAAATATTTCATTTACAAAACAGAGTAAATACTCTGTTCTGCTTATCGTAACTTTGTCTGAAAGCCAAGACAAAACTGAGATTTGTTCTACATCTGAGCTTTTATTACAAACACATACAGAGAGAACCATAAAGATGATCTCTGTTTCAGAGTCCCCTACTACCTGGAATTTGAATCCATTCAATCTGAATCTCGACCTCGCCGCATTCGACATTCCTCAACAGAAGAATCATGTCCTGAACGATCTCGCCACTATTGGAAACGATACTGCTCGCTTCAGACAAGCAGTTGTCTCTGGTGGGAACAACTCTCTTGATCTCTGTTCCATCTGGTAATTCTTGCAAACCCATTTTTTGAACCTCTAGAAATGGTTTGATGTCTATCTTCGCATCTCCCATCTTGTCGTGCGATGTGAATGTATCTTTGTCATACACTGTCTGTCAAAAACACAACGAGTTGTTAGTTGTTACTTATGGTCAATTGGTTTTGAGTTGGAAATGACGAATAGTAGTTCTCACCAGATTCACAGGTTCATCGGGGTGTTTGATCGCAAGGGTCAATTCCTCGTTCCACTCAGGGTTACAGTTGTTTTCTACAGTACGCGACTTCAGCTTCTGGTGCAATTCAAAGAACTCAATTAGAGTACATATGCATACTATCATCAAATCTCTTCAAATCGTTTTAGAGGGGGTATTGAATTTGACATTCTAAAGGATTTTAGAGTATTCTTAAAATCCTTTGTTATTCAATTGAGGATTTTTTAAAAAATTCTGAAATCCTATGTTATTCAACTTAAGATTTATGTAAAAAAATTTAAAATAATATAGAATCTCTTGTTATTGAATCAGTAATTTTTAAAACCTACTTAAAATCTCTTGTTATTCAATTTATCACAACTTTTTTAAAACTTGCTATAGAGGTGGAATTCTGAAAGATTTCGGAGAAAAAAAAAGACTGAAGATCTTGAAGCCAAAAATCCCTGCCAATCATCAGCCACCTTCTCCACCAGTCTCAGCCCGAGCCGTCAAGTTTTTTGGGTTTGCCGCAGCATCACCAGAGGCAGAGTAAAGGGATAATGAATTCTATTGGTTTGGATCAGTTTCCGGATTTAAGCTCATGGAGAGTTCGATTAGATTATTATTTGGACACAAAGAAAAAAACATCACCATTGATCTAACTATTGATCAGTTTTTGGGTTTAAGTTTTACATGAACTGAGGACATAGCTCCAACTATTGATCTGATTTTCTTTTGGTATTGTGTTGTAAAATATTATAAAATCATCCAAAGTTTAATAGTCAAATCTCATAGAATCACATTTCATTTTCTTTTCTTAAAATAGAAAAACTCTTAAAACACAATCAAATCTCCTAAAAACTTACTAAATCTTTCAAAATTCTAAAATATTAAAATCCTACCAAATCTTTAAAACATCAAGTTAAATACCCCCTCTTAATCTATCAAAATCAGATACTAAAACTATCTATATTTTTTTTTGTCATTTCTGCATGAAATTAGTACTTTCTTGTTATTGGTTTCGACCTAGAAATTAAAATCTTCAAAGTTAAGAAAATAAAATCAAGAAACCTAGAAGACCAAATCGGATTAGAATGAAAGAGAGAAAAAGAAGGACCTGTGATCCCATGGTTATGAGGACAAAAGGGTCGCTGCTTAAAGAGTCTCGACGAGCGAGATTGATCCCTCTCTTCACTCGGATCCTTAGAAGCCCTACAAGGTCCTCCATCTCAACCTCTTCCTCTGTTTTCTTTTTTTTTCTTCTGATTTTTTTGATTAATGTCTCTCCTAGGCTCTCTGACTCTTCTACTTTTTCTTATTCCCTCAGAAAATATTATCGGCTCAAATTCAACGAGTCCACTTAAAATTGGCTTACCAATGGACGAAAGAGCGAGTAAAAGAAACAAGAATAAAGACCATTTAATATAAAAGGTTTGTTTTTCCTGATTATTCTCAGCGACGCGTTATTCTCACGATTCACGAACATCATTTGGATTCTATTTGGTAATAATAATGTCCTCTAGATCTTTTCTTTTTTTTTATGTCAATGGAGAAAATTATAAGTCAACTAACCAAAGCAAAAAAAAAAAAAAAAATGAAAGCAAACATGTTTAACTCGCGGGAAACCAAAACGGTTTCAGTTAGATGAGTAAAACCAAAAGATTTCAATTACAAAGCAGAGTAAAGTAAAGTACTCTGTTCTACTTATAGTTACTTAGTCTGAAACCCAAAACGAACTGATATTTATTTATTACAAAGAGGGAGATTGAGAATCAGTACAAGTACTTCATATCCGTTTCAAAGTCCACAACCACCTGGATTTTTAATCCACTCAAGCTGAATCTCGACCTTGCCACATTCAACATTCCTCAACACAAGAATCATGTTCTGAACGATCTTGCCTTTATCAGAGACGATTCTGCTTTCTTCAGACAAGCAGTTCTCTTTGGTGGGAGCAATTCTATTGAGCTCTTTACCATCTGGAAGTTCTAGCAAACCTTTTTTGTGAACCTCTAGGAACGGTTTGATATCTATCTCCGCATCTCCCATCTTGTCGTCGGCTGTGAATGTATCTTTGTCATACACCATCTTTACTCATATAGAAAACAAAAAACGACTATTAGAAATTTCACAGCAACGGAAATGGAGATATGATCGATCAAACCACTTATTGCCAATTGGTTTCGAGTGGTAGTACTCACCATATTTACAGGCTCCTTGGGATTTTCAATCGCAAGAGTCAGTTCCTCGTTCCACTCTGGGTTGCAGTTATTTTTCACAGTAAAAGACTTGAGCTTCTGAAACAATTTAAAGATCTTATCTCAAGAACATCAAACAGATCAAAATCAGGAAACCAAATCAGATTAGAATCAGAGAGAGAGGTAAGACCTGTGCACCCATGGTTATGACGACAAAAGGGTCGCTGCTAAAAGCATCTCGGCGAGCAAGATTGATCCCTCTCTTCACTCGGATTCTCACAAGCCCTACAAGCTCCTTCAACTCAACCACTTCCTCTGTTTTCTCCATTTCTCTTGTGAAATTATGAAGAGAAAGCACACCTGTCTCTTCTACTTTTTTTCTTATTCACTTATAAACAATCAACCACCGGCTCAAATTCAACGAGGCCACTTATATTGATTTATTAAAGGACACAAAAAAGAAAGAAAGAAAGATCAACCAATATAGTCCTAGTAACTCAAAAGGTCTCTTTCCAGTTTCTTTAATGTTCCCTGCTTTACTCACTTTAATGATCATCTACGCGTCACTCACACCAACATGTTCTAGATTCTATTGGTAACAAAATATCTTCTACATCCTCTTTTTTTTTTTCTGACATTGACATTGTACAACATACATCATCATTACATTTCACAAAAAAAGCAATATATATTTTTGAGTACATACTACAAATATCACGACCCAACAAAACAAAGCCTTGATTGGGTGTGGATTAGCTAATTCTAATGTTACCAAAACCAACGAAAAAAACTTGAAGACGTTCTAGAAATTCAGGGTTTGCTTTATTTCATCATTAGTAGAAATAGATACAATATATGTAAGGGTTGAGTTATATATTCGACATGTACAACTAAAGACTTAAGCAGAGCCTTCTTTTGTAGTTTCATATCTGATGAGATAAAAGACAAACTCGTCTTTCCATGAACAGAAGAAAAAAAAAAAAAAAAAAAAGTACCATCACATCTTCAGGGTCTCTGTTTTAACATTTCTGCAATCTTAGTCCAATCGTTTTGTTGGCATCCATGGTGTCTTCTTCGATCCTGAGAGAACCAATGCTCGCATTTACATCACAATGAGCAAAAAAAATAGATGTACTCATGTACACAAGTTTAAAATCTAAGGAACTGTTAACATACCTTCGCGCCCGAGACCCTTGCAGCCTGGACCATCAGTCCACTCGAGCATGATCTCTAGTTCTCCACATTCCACATTCTTTAGTCTAAGAATCATCTCTTGTTTGATTTTCCCGTTGCTCCAAGTGATGCTGCTCTCTTCAGCCAAACAGTTGGTCCTGCCTGGACGGATCCTCTTTATTGCACAACCATTGGGAAGCTTCTGGAAATCCAACTCCATCTGATGTGCTTCTAGGAACGGCTTTAAGTCTATTTCTCCATCACCCATTTTGTCATCTCCCGAGAATCTGTCTTTATCAAACACCGTCTGCATAGACAGGACATAGCAATGAGCCAAAAGACATGGAACAAATCTTTTAGGGGGGAAATAGATTCCAAAAGAAATGCATCAACAACGTAAAGCTAATAGCTTAGGTATGCAATGGAGTCTACACCAAAAAAAACAGCTTGTACGTAGATTTAACTGTTGTGTGAGACAATTTTGATAGAAACGATGGCTTACCAAACGGATTGGATCGTTTACATCTTTGATGGAAAGTGTGAGTTGTTCGTTCCACACTGGATTACAGTTATTATTAATCACACGCGTCTTCAGTTTCTGAAGGAACAAGATAAAAAAACAGGTCAAGAAGATATGACAAAACATAAGGTTTACATGGAAACACAATCATCTAGACCAAGTCAATCATGTCCCTTTTCAACTTTCTTTGAACTCAGATAACATTTCTCAATTTTGATATCATTAACTTCCCACTCGTGATCATGAGAGCAAGTTTTGAAAGCTGACCCTTCAACAAGATTATGTAATTACATGTCTAATTTGCTAGCTTTGTGTATAATGACCCTTCACCAAGATTAAGCATTGAGATCAGACATCTACCATTTCCAAGAAAACTAATGACCCTTCAACAAGATTTTGCAATGAGAGAGACTAGTCGGCTACACATGTTTCAATCCTCCTCGGTTTAACAACATTTGGCCCTTTCAACAAAATTATGTGCTCACCAGAATTTGTAATTTCAGAACATGACAAATATAATGCATATGATGTTTCGGAAAGTTTTGTTTTTTAGCAAACAAAGACACAAAGCAAAGATCAAATTGAGATTCTTTATCACATGGTGGCCACCAAAACATTCACATGTGTGATTATAATAAGTCCCTCCATGTGACTATAATAAGTCCTAGAATCTCTACGAATCCGATTTGATATCTCACAAAAAAGGACACTCCTTTCTCACATTAAAACTCATCAAAAAGGGCATAAACAAAGAAACAAACAAACCTGATTAGCCAACGTGATAACAACATAAGGATCACTGGTGGTGGCATCACGAATGGCGAGATTAATCCCTCTTTTAACATGAACCCTCAGAATCCCTAATGGTTTATCCTCCATTGCTGAAAAAAAGGAAGAGACTTTAAAAAAATAAAAAAATTGTTAACTTTTTTTTTTTTTTTTTTTTCTGTCTGAATGATAATATCGAAGAAAACACACAAATCTCTCTGTGAAAAAACCCTTTGTTTGGCCTGAATTTAACCAAAAATAAGCGAGGGGTTTTGATGAAAATTTATACTTTGGAAAACGATTTGGATAATGAAGAAGAAGAAGAAGAGAGAAACATCCAGAACGCTGAATCGACGCGGAGTTCCAAAAACAAACAAACATCAAACAACAGTTGTATCCGTTGTTTACGGACAACCCCCGATCTCATCGCTGCTCCTTTACTTTCTTTAGAGTTCCCTTCCCTGTCTCTGTTTCGTTTCAACGTAACTCTTCTCTTCTTCTTTATCTTTTTTATTTTTGCTTTTATAGTCCCTATATATGTTTATGGTTTTAACCGCTAATTAGTTCGTTCGATCTAATCAATGTATTTGTTTTTTTTTTTTTTTTTTGTAACATCTGATATTATTATCAATTAAGAGTTGTTGCTACAATGTATTTGTTATTTGTTTCTTTTGGGTAAACAGTGTATTTGTTGTTATGCATTTTTATTTTATTTTTCATTTATCATCAAATAAATTGATTGGTATCTTAAGCAAGCTAAAAAGCTATAGGTGAATATGAATGGTCAACACATTCATCAAATTTGTATGTTTTCATATCATTTAATAGTGGTTATACCCTTATATACTGAAAATATGACATAGAATAAAGTGAAAATATGTTTGCTGAGATCTTTATATCGATAACACCCTGATTCATAATCTAAATTCTACGATATGTAACAATGCTATATATCTTTTTATCATAATATACAACAAATATATAGACCATTAACCATTATTTGACTAAGTTAAGTCAAATTATTTTTCTGTGTTGAAAATATATATAGAGAGTGCTTATTGTTGTATTTGTAAAAAAACTTGTTTCGTCGTCAGTCGTCATAGTGTTTCTAGCTACTATAGTCAATTGACTATTTTGCTATTTTATTATCTAATTTTAAATACTAGATTACTAGTTTTACAACGTATAGATGTGCTAACATAACAGAAACGTTCTTTTCTTATATATACAGTTTTTTTAGGCTATTTTGTTTGGAATTGTAGATTACTTTCAATTTTTAAAAAGATTGTTTTTAACTCACTAAGCTTCGTAGCAAAAAGAAAATTAACTATATATGACTTTTTTTTTGTCATCTGAATTTATATTAGAATTGATCAGATTACAAAAAGGTAAAGACAACGAAATCACATAAGACTAAGTCCAAACAATAGAAACATAAGTTGGCAAGTTAAATACTTCCACCACAGACATAAGCCGGCAAGTTACACACTTCCAGAAGTTAAGAAACAAAGACTAACAATTTAGAAAACATGTCACAAAGGAAATAACAAAAACCAAAGCTCTAAAACTGTCCGACTGATCAAGAAATTAAAGAATTTGACGAAGCTTTCTCATAGAACTTGTAAACGCTGGAGAGTACCAATTAGACTGGAAGTGCTATAAATCATGATAGCACACAGTCGACAAACCATCATCAGCACTGGCAGGAACGAAAGCAAGCTCAAACGATATCAGAGAAATAGAAACCACAACCATCTTGTCGCACAAAACCAATCTGAAGAAAGCGAGCCAAACTAAGGACAAAGAAAAAAACGTTGAGATTCGACGTGAGACAAGCCAAAGAGGACTAACTAACTGTATATGACTACCGAGCAAATAAAATCTTTTTAATCTTTATTATTGGGTGGCTCAGTTTTCTTTGATTCTTATGTTTTTTTTTGCTTTATATCAAAATCCTAGAAAAATAATTGACAGCGACGGGGAGAGCTTTATGATTCTAATCGGGTGAATTGATAATAACTAGTGGCGAATCTTAGATGCGACTGACAATTAGAAATATAAGATAATGTATAATATGGGAGCAATTGGTACGATATAGACTGAGATAAGTAAAAATAACGTGTGGCATGTTGAAGTTTAATGGACCTACCTTATGTATCTAGAAGACTAGAAGAGTTGGCGTATAATTGAAATCAATGGACATGAACAAATAGAGGAATCTGGCTAGTCGCTAATTGAACAGACACAGAGTGGCTGGTCTATAATTAATAGAGAAGCCGTTTCTTATTATTACATATTTGTCGCATTCCTATTCGTACGTTTGAAAATAAAATACGAATTATGGTTGTGTCAATTGTCATAAACAAACAAAAGATACAACAATACGGTCAGCTCAGCTGTCACATTAATTATAGGTTTTTTTTTTCTATGGATGAAATTAATTTGGAATATGCTATTCAATTTCTAAATGACCTGTTTTATTTAGTTATGTGATAGGGTAATATACTATATGCCCACTCCTTGTCTTTTGACCGAGGAAAAGACGAATCGTGACTGTTATTTCGGTCGACTCGTGGCCATGGGATGATCTACATACACAACTATTAACGTACAAACGTTTTTATATTTAAATGTATTAGATGTAGATAGACATTACTCTAAAAAAACACTCAACAAGACAACAACATGAATATAACTATTTAACCAAATAAAATCTAGACGTTAGTATATAAAAGTTACTATTTCATATCACCAACACTACGCGTGACACACTGACACATGCATAATCAATTGAATTAACTAGAATAATGAGTTTTGATGTCAATGGTACGAGTAAGATCATATATACTATCTAGACATGACAAACCTAAAATTTAACAAAGACTAAGCTGATGAGATGAATAAGTGCATATATCAAAAAGAGTTATGCACTGTTGTTTCTGCGCGGGATATATAGTCATTTAGCACATGCACGTTCATAACGTCTACGACATATGTCATTTCAGGGTAATCAAGATTTAGGATGTGAAGATGGTCTGCTCAATATATATAGATTTGTACCATACACGGTAAATTCATACAAGATGTTAACCGGACAAGTTTAGTGGGGCATTGAGCGGCTCCGGATAAACATGGATGATGAGCTGATAAGAAGAAGTTAGGTGATATATATAGATCAATCGAGAGATCATAATGCATGAAATGAGATTGATAGCTGTCTTCTCTTAACACTTAATTACGACCTCTCTATATACTACGTTGGTCCTATCAGTCAGTCAGTCATGTGCGCTCTCGCTGTCTTTAGCCAAAAACTCTGAGCTTGGCTCTGCACCTTTCAAGATCATGGCCCATTATGATGCTCTGCACCTGATTCTGTTTTCATAATAATTCCATGTATGATATATTTACACATAATTTATTAGTATACTAACCATATTTATGAAAAGATTGACTACACTGTTTCATAAGGTAATTAAGATCTCGATGCAAAAAGATTCGAAATCTTTGTAGAGTTTGTCGTCCGCCGTTCCTATTTAAATATCATGTCTTCGTTGTGTTTTTTTTTTTTGTTCCAAATAACCCGTTTATCATGGGTACTGGCAATTCAGGTTGTGGACTTGTGGTTAGCCAAAAAAAAAAAAAAAAATTTGACTCGATTTTATCTCAAGGAGAACCCAATTAATTCATACAAATATATTTGATTTTGATGCCTTTTTCCGTTCATATTAGACAATAATACATTTTGCTTGTTGTATTACTTGAATCCACCCAACTCAACTGAAGTTTTAAAACTATATTTCCAAGACATGATAAATTATTAACGCCTAAGATAACGAAGAACATACATGAAACATGCTTAGTGCCCAACTATTTTAATTGACCTTCTTGTTAATTATAACGTAACTCCTAAAATTAAAAAGTTTATATACTATATAGGAATAGGAACATGCCACAAATCAAATGAAAGTTGTTGAGAGTGCTATTTACCATGTTAGATGTTACGTGTATCTAAGAAATATCACAGCACAACTATAAGATATATTTTGGTACAACTCTCCTCAACGTTCATTTTCCAAACTCTTAAATGTATAATTATATTCTATAGAGATGGGTTTCAAAGATATTTAAAACGTATTGATGTTCAAAAGCAGTATACGTGTAACTTCCCAAGTTCAAATATGGGGAAGGTTTTGATCGGTGGAACCTAAAAGCAGCAAGGATCAGGACAATGGACCAAAGCATGACACGTGATGCTCTTTCGCTTATTCCACCTGATGTTGCTCAACTTCGAGAGCGATCGTTTACTATAATTTATCACTTTCATATTTTACCCCAAAAAAGGAACAAAAAGAAGAGAGTCCGATATCAATAAGAGTCCCAATCTAAAATAACTTCATCATCATCTTCCCTATATAGCCGCCCGCCTTAAATCTCGAATATTTTAATTTGTTTGTGTTTGCGCTTGTTTTTACGTTCTAGAGAGCATTCACATATCAATTTATATACATCCGTGAAACGTGTATGCCAATCTAATAAAACAATGCAGTTCGAATGACTTTGCAAAAACCATAAACGTCAAAAAGCAACGCATATATATGAACCACCGATTATATTGTATCACAAGTGTCACATTTTCCGCCATATTAGCAAAAAGGAAACACCATCATTCGTATCTGCTATAATTAATTCCATGAATCCGACCAAATTCCTATCCATTATCATATAGAGCTAGCTAGAGATTGTGTGACCTTTTTCCATTTGCCTAACGTTTTATCTAATCCATTGGTTTCTTCTCCGTTTTTATTTCGACTTTAATACGTTTTTTTTTTTTTTTTGGTTAATGACTTTAATACGTTTTTTATTTATGGAAACCATATCTTTTACTTTAATACGTAATATCCTGCTAATACATGCATCCATCTTTTTTTTTTTTGACAACAATACATGCATCCATTTATTTAAGTGAATGTTGGCAAAATCAATACACAAAAAAAAATGTAGGTAAAATCAATACATAAAAAAACTTTTTTTTGGTCACCTACATAAGAAATCTAAAATATTATATTCTTTTGACTTGTCCTCATCTTAATTTTTTTTTTCTAGTTATCTATTAAATTCGATCTTATCTTGAATTTCTCTTTTATAGAAATTTCTAATTAATTCTTCATAGAACACAAATTTATTTCTCTTTTTTGTTGTTAGTTTCCTTTTCTTTTTATGATTTGGAAGTTTTTCAATACATTTAGTAGATCTTTTTCTTGTTCCTTTACAGATTCTCTTAAATATTCTTTTTGATGTTGAAAATATAAACATAATTTCGTCCATAATTTCAATAAATATTATCTAAAGTTTTCCAAATATATATAAAATCTTTTTTACACGTTAGTAAAGAAAAAAAAAACACGTTTCCAAAAAGGACCACAAAAAAAGGTAACATAACAAACAATAAACACACCGATTTCGCAAATTCCCGAAAAAGCCCTAACCCTAACTAACATTACTTATATAACATAACATATCCCTTCGCCTCTCTTAGCTCATCATCATCACAAATCAAATTCCTTCTCCTTTTTATTATATCAAAATCACCTCCCTCTGCTTCACCCACCACCAAAAAAAAAAAAAAAAAACTTCTCCTTCTCCTAATTGTTCTTTGTTCCGTGATCTTAAAATCTCGATCTCCTCCGTGTTTTTTTTTAAATAAACAAATTTTCTTTTGTGTGAATCGTTTGTGAATGGTGGAACCTAATCCGAACGGTGGTAAGTTTACGCTCTCCCTTTCAATCAAAAGGGCGAGCTTTTTCCTTCCTCTGTCCGCATCCTCTGTTTTCGCTTTCGGATCTTGCAAAGAAGGCTGGTACTTTCGCTGCCTCGGCCTCGACCCGTGAACGATTCCTCCTTAGATTTTCGTAACCCAGATCCCTAATCTCAACAAAAAAAAGGCTTCTTCTTTTTTTTTTTTTAATTCTGCTACGATTTGCTCTGTTTTTTTATATCTCTCTGTTGAAAACGAATTCGGAAGATGTTGCTATACAACAAGCAGAAGAAGAACCAAAACGCTAAAGGGAATAGGATTCTCATTAGCGTTACGGTTTTGGGTAGTGCCGGTCCGATCCGGTTTGTGGCTTATGAGGAAGATCTCGTTGCTTCTGTTATTGATACTGCTCTTAAGTGTTACGCTCGTGAAGGTCGTCTTCCACTTCTTGGATCTGATTTCAATGACTTTCTTCTCTATTGTCCTATGGTTGGACCTGAAGGTACTTTATTTCTCAATTCCCAATGTTTCTTCTTTTGTTGCTTTATCAATTTCCAATTTTGGTTTACTAATGTTGTTGTTTTTTTTTGTGATTACAGCTTTAAGCACATGGAATGCAATTGGATCGCTTGGTGCGAGGAACTTTATGTTGTGTAGGAAACCAGAGGAGAAGAAGGTTGAGGAAACTAATGGAAGAGCTAACTCTACCATTAATGGAGCAAGAAAAGGTGGTAGCTTGAAGGCTTGGCTCAACAAATCCTTCAACCTCAAAGTCCCAAGTCATTAAGATTACTCTTGTTTCTCAACTATGAAAACAAAAAACACCAATCTTTGTTTTTATCATTATGTTTCTTTTTTTTTTCGGTTTTTTGCTTTATGATTTTTGAATCCAAACTTTTGTCAAAGTTTCGTCTCTTTCATTCATCGGAAATAAAAGCGTTACATTCTTATTTTGCACTGTTTCAAGTGTTGAAGTTGGTTTCTTCGTATTCCCTTTTGCAAGTTGTGCAACTGAGAAATTTGTCTGAATGTGGACTTTCTTAGTACGGTTCTGTATTATTTGTTTGTTTCGAGAAACACGTTGTTAGTTTACTTACTGTCTCGTAATAACAGCAGAGCTGGTTAAAAAGTGATATCTGTGTCCGTGATGAGGAATATTGTTACGGTATATAGTTGTCGTAAGTGTCAAGTGGGAGAAGGAGACGTCATTGTCGAATCGACAAATTACGAAAGGTTTATAAAATTCGATTTGATAATTGATTAAAAAAGGCAAAGAAACTTTGCGACAGAAGAACGAAAAAAAAAGAAGAAGAAGGTACAACAAGTGAATGATATAAAATACAACAACTAAACTGAACTAATACAAGTTCCGTACCAACTTGTACTCTTTTGCCTTCTCCACACAGCCTTGCCGTGCTTCACTTCTCTTCTTCTTTTTTACTTATCAAGAAAACGACACGCTGTTTTATCACATACTCCACGTCTCACACCAACACCACACTTCCTTATCTTTTTTGAAAAAACACACACTTCCTTATCCCAACGCGGAGGTTTCTATATACTTCCATAAGAATATAAAAACAACACAACACGGTGTGTTTGTCTCACTGCATATGGCCAACCATGCACATACGATGATAACGATGATGAGATATTTTCGAAATGCCACGTGTATGTCACAACTCTCTTTTGGTTTTTAAGTCCGAATTGGATCGTGGCTAGGTTTGAGTCACGGTAGATTGTTTAGGCCAACGCTCTCGGTTACACATAATCATCATCCTACACAATTTACTTGAACATAAAACAATATTTCTTCCTCTGACTAAATAAATAGTATATAACATATTGTAGTTGCATTGTTTGTTATATAACATGTTATAAATTAGCATTTAGATACTTGAAATACTAGCTTTTTTTTTTTTTTTTTTTGAACACCAGAAATACTAGCTAAAGTCAGCTAAGGCCAAAAGAACAAGAAGTTTATAGTAGATAGACTTGCGCTTTATTATGGGCTTTAAGCTTCAATACATTAGAAGATTAATGGGCCGAATCGAATGACTAAAAGTTATGGGCCTCTGTTTAAACAAAATATTTATTTACACAGTTAATATATGAAAATTACTTTGGTGAAAAGGAAAAAGAGATGAATATAACTTACAGCTCATGCGAAACATTAGTTTCACTCTGAAAAGAACACACTTTCGGTAATTCAGTTCAGTTCGTTGAAGACTTGCAGTTGAACCAAACTAGATAGTAGATTCAATCGAAAGATATAAGCTTTTTTTACTTTTAGTTTGCTTTTTCAGACAGCTTCATGACAAAAAAAATAATAGTAATAATAACAATAATACTTGCAAGTTGCAAAAACAATCAAAAAGTTTTTTTGTTCGATGAAAGTGAGAAAAAAAAAGGAGTTTCGAACGTCGTTCATGCTAGTAATGTAATAATGTTAACCAAGTAGTATATAATGAATTAAGAGGTTTGTTTTTTAGTATGGTTAAATCATCTTAGTAAAACTTATAGTATGTTGTATAGAAGAAACTTATGTACTATGCTAAAAACGTAAGATATATATTTCTTAAAAAAAAGGTTCTTTAATTAGTTTAAAAAACCAGAGATGTGCATGTATCTGAAAATGCTCCTTATTATTATCACGTTACGTTAGCTGATACATTAAATTTAAATTAATTTGTAACAGAAGTAGTAGTAATTTAGTGGTAACGGACAATGGCTCAGCTACTTGGCCATTAATTCCGTTGACCTTAAGAGATGGATATTAATGTCTTTGTTTGACTAATAGAGATGGACAACACCCATTCTCCACCACCATAGCCATAGGCACAACTTTCCAATTGTTTAAAAAATAGAAAATCTAATCTACCCCAAAGAAATTTATAGCTTATTCAAAATTTGTGGATTTATGAATTATCAAAAATTTCCAAAATTAAATTAATTATGTAATATGAATATTAAATCTTATATATATGTATAAAGCTGTGATAATAATAACAAAAAAAATGAAACAATACAGTTTTTTTTTTGTTTTCAAGAAATTCCATAAAAATGTTGTTAGATGTATCATGTATGTATCTGGCTACTATATTTAAGTTAAAAAAAATGACAGTGGTTGTGATACAATAGACTTAAATTTTGTTAAAAATGACACATGGTTTTGTAAAAAAAAAAAAAAAAACTTGATCTTGATTTGTAGATGTAATGCTGTCTTTTTTCGGCCTATTGAAGAATGAAGTGTTTCCAGAACAAACCCGAGAGCTACAGAACAAAACTGTGAGTTGTGACCCTATATTTCTCCTGGTAAAGAACTTGGCTTAAAAGAGGAGACACGATTTCTATAGATTTGCTCCATCTGTTGTAAGTGAACTGCCAATGCTGGTTTTAATGTTAAAACAACACCGACGCAGTACTTAATATTTGGTGTACATGTTGGAACATGAAGCCATGTTTCATTGGGTATATTCAGGTAGATTGGTAGTGGATAATGTAAGGTTAAAATAGTATGATGCACGGTAGCAAACTAGCACGTCACATGTCGCAAAAAGAAGTAAACATATTTAATACCAAAATTTTACACGATTTTTGCGTTCAATACAAATCACTACTTCGTCTGTTTTAACTAATTCTTTTTGATTAAACTTAATTTTCGTTTTTTTTATATAGTTATGCTAGAACTCGATTTGTGTGTGTCAACTTTGAGTAGAGACCATACTAAATTACTAATTTTATGTACCATTTCTATCTTATTGTATATCTCCCAAGAGATGATATTGCCGCTTTATGATTTTAATACATCAATTATTTTTAACATTTAATACATAAATTTTAACAAAAAAACCATTTAAGTTATTCATATTCCAATTAATTAAAAATACTAAAATTATAATAGTCAATTTGTTTTTAGGAGTAACTTTTAAAACATTTAATTTTATTTTTGTTAACAATTATAGCTTTTTAATTCAGATGAGAATGTTCAAACTGCAAGGAGAATAAAAAAAATAGAAAGAAAATTAATAATAGTTTGAACACTTAAAAAAACAAAGATCTTGTTGACAAAAAAAAAAGGAGCTTTCGATTTTGGAAAACAAAATCCAAAATATGGATCCTCGTGCAATATTAATTATGCTAAAGTATCCAAAAATCTAAAACAGGATGATTACGAAATATGCTAGTGGAAAAAAAACTCTTGTCACTGATTCACTAAATAATGAGAAGAATAGACTAATTTCACAACAAATATTTGATTTTGTGTCTGTTTATGAGAAAAAACCATCCAAGAATATTTTATTTTAATGCGAATTAAACCAATCACAAAATAGAATATCTATATTTACGGTAAAAAAAATAAAATAAAAAAAAAAACAGTGGCTGAGATATTTTTTACCCCCTTCTTAATTTTCATAGATTTTCTTGGGTAAACACGAATCACTAATCCTTAGAAAATTAAAAACTAAAATAAACAAAAGCCAAATCCCAAAAGGATTGGTTTATGTAATATCAATGGCAATTTCGTAGTTAAGATAAAAATAAATAATAAGGATATTGTTTTTTATCTCTCTACCCTATAAATCTCATATATATATATTCTCTCCCCTCCGGTCAAATCTCGTCTTCTTGTTTGGTCTCTGTTTTTCACGCCGGAGAGAGAGAGAAGTGAAAAAAAAAAGCTAGAAACTTTAGAAAACCCAATAATGGATCCGATCGAATCTGTCGAGTACAATGGCTTCGAGACCTCTAACGGTAACTCTCACGTCGACCATGGTTGGAAAAAGGTCGTGTACCCGAAACGTAACCGGAAGGCAAAACCGGCGGATCAAGCCACGGCGGCGAACGGTGGCAAAACTGTTCAGAACGGAACCGGAGACAACGTGTTCCGTTCACTTGAGGAGCAAGCTGAGGATCGACGACGACGGATCCTAGCGGCGAAGATGGCTGCTGTTGATTCGGATGATGAAGGTTTGGTTAGATCTAAACACCGATCTAATGGTTACGGCGATGATGGTAGTGATGATGATGATGAGATCGCTGCGGCGAGGAATGAGAGTCTTAAGGTTGAGGAAACTAAAAAGAAGAAGCCTAAGAAGGAGAAGAAGCCTAAAGTGTCTTTGCCTGAAGCTGCATCTAAGATCGATCCTTCAAATCTCGAAGCTTTCCTTGTTGAAGCTACGGTATGTGCATGGATTTTTATAATTGAGGCTTCGATCTGAACTTGTGAATTGTGAATTGTGAATTGTGATCTAAAGTTTCGATTTTTATATAGGATTCGTATGCTACTCAACCTGAGATTCAGCTAATGAGATTTGCTGATTACTTTGGGAGAGCACTCTCTGGTGTTTCATCTGTGCAGTTTCCATGGGTGAAAATGTTCAAGGAGTCTCCTTTGTCTAAGCTGATCGATGTGAGTGTTATATAATTGACAATGTTGAGGTTTTTTTGAATCCAAGTCTTAGGTTTAGGTTTTGATGAATCTGAGATCTTTGTTCTCTTTGTGTTAATAGGTTCCGTTAGTTCATATTCCGGAACCAGTTTACAAAACATCAGTTGATTGGATCAACCAACGTCCAATTGAGGCTCTTGGACACTTTGTGTTGTGGGCGTTTGATTGTATTCTCACAGATTTGGCAGCTCAACAAGGTGGTGCCAAAGGTGGGAAGAAGGGTGCACAACATGCCTCTTCCAAATCTCAGGTTTGTTTGCATTCCTTTTATCGATATGAAGTTATTGACTTTGGATTAACTAACTCCATCTTGTTATATTTGACGTTTAGGTTGCAATATTTGTTGCATTAGCAATGGTACTGCGTAGGAAGCCTGATGCTTTGACTAATGTATTACCAACTTTGAGGGAGAATGCTAAGTATCAGGGACAGGATAAGCTTCCTGTTACAGTTTGGATCATGGCTCAGGTTTGTGTGTTTGTTAATGATTGAGGACCAAAGAGTGTTGAGAGTTGTGCGATTTTATTCTGAAATTTTGTATATTTGTGAAATGTGGACAGGCTTCCCAAGGTGATCTATCTGTAGGCTTGTATTCATGGGCGCACAACTTGTTACCTGTTGTTGTTAATAAGAACTGCAACCCTCAGTCAAGAGATCTCATCCTGCAGTTGGTTGAGAAGTAAGAGTCAGACATTTTCTTGTGATCTCCTTTGTTTGATATTTAGTAACATCATCTAATCTTTGGTTATGCAAATTCTCTTATCAGAATGTTGACGAATCCAAAGGCTCGGACCATACTTGTTAATGGAGCTGTTAGGAAAGGAGAGCGACTAATTCCTCCTCCTTCATTTGAGATGTTGATGCGGCTGACATTCCCTGCTTCATCCGCAAGAGTAAAGGTAAGTAGTAGTACTACTGGAATTTATAGAATAGAACCGTGACGTGTTTGTTGATTCTGATCATAAGCATGATCCTTTGATGCATACAGGCTACAGAGAGGTTTGAGGCAATATATCCCTTGCTGAAAGAAGTGGCTCTTGCTGGTGCACCAGGAAGCAAGGCAATGAAACAAGTCACACAACAGATATTCACATTTGCCCTGAAACTAGCTGGAGAAGGTATTATTAACAAACAAAATCTTGAATCCTTGAAGTTTCCTGCTTCCCCTCTGCTCCTGTAGTAAGAGTTCTAATGTAACTGTTTTCACAGGAAACCCTGTTTTAGCCAAGGAAGCTACAGCAGTTGCTATGTGGGCTGTGACAGAAAACGTTGATTGCTGCAAGCACTGGGACAATCTCTACAAGGAGAATCTGGAAGCTAGTGTTGCTGTTCTTAAAAAGCTTGTAGAAGAATGGAAAGAGCATTCGCTCAAACTATCCTCATCACCGAGTGATAAGCTCACTCTCAACAGAACTATGAAGAGCTTCAGGCTGAAGGTAATGTCATCCACAATTTCCAAGCTTTAATTTCACCGTACATTATCATGTAAATTTCATCTCTGATATCGACCTTTGATGTTTTTAGAACGAGGAGGCCATCACTGAGGGAGGTGCCAATGGTGCTCTTTACAAAGAAGCTGACAAGTCATGCAAAGTGATATCGGGAAAACTCTCCCGTGGAAGTAGCTGCCTCAAAGGAACAGCCATTGCTGTTGTGATTCTAGCTGCTGGAGCAGCTGGTGCAGCTGTTCTATCCTCCAACCCGGAGGTTACAGCCGAGCTGAAGAACCTGGTGGAGTCATTCGAGCTGCACGAATACCTGAACAAATATACTGAGGTATTCACCTCAGCTTTGAAGAAGTAAGAGAAGAGAAACACAAAAATCTGAGAGATAACTCTTACTATATCGTCGGTGTAGAGAATTTACTTAAAGTTAAAAAGCCTTTTTACACTCCAAGATACAAAATTTTGAAGATCTTGACCAGACTTTAGGGTTAAGGAGGTGTTGAATAATGAGGGTTTCCTTTTTTTATAGTCACAAAGCTGGGATTTGGGAGTCTGTTCAAAGCTCGTAAGTTTGTAGAAGGTTGTTTTTAGACTGTTTAATTTGTGTCTGAGATAATTTATCTCTTTCTTTTTTTCCCCAGATGACAATAAAGTTATTTCTGTTTATTATATGTTTAATTTGAATGTGTCTTGATCATAATTCATAACTGTATGCACAAGTCATTACATTGTGTTCATGTGAATCCGGAGTATACACATACAGTCCCAAGATGTGAAACACAGACTTGTCAATCTATCTGCTAATCAAGAATCAAGATCATAATCTTCTGGCTTTGCAAATGGGTATTTGAGGTAACCATTCTTGATAGAAGAAGGGTCTGCTGGTATGTCCCAAGGATTCTTCATAGATGGATCTCTTGGGAACTTTCTGAAGTTGAGAAATGGTGCCCATATCAGTAGCCTGCAAAGTTATAAAAACTTGATTAGGACTAGAGAGATTGGAGATTAGAGTAAAGGATTGATGGAAATGATTGTGTGACCTTTGCTTACCCGGGGAAGAACAAGAAGACGAACATGAATTGTAAATACATCTCGAAAAACTTCCTTCTGTACCATCTTACTCTCAGCCAGTTCATGATGATTGGCTAACACAAAACATAGTATACAAAGCCCCCACATTAAGAAACAGGAATCATTTAATTCTTTGAAAATACAAAAGTGTATGTCTTCAAACTTACTGGCATAACGAGGAAGTACCATACGGATATGATCGCGATATCGAGAACAACACTGCTTAACTCCTGCTGGTTGTTGACTCCCGTTATTGCCAAGGCCGGATGATCAATCTAAAAGAAAACTAAAGAACTTCAGTTACTCCCATTGCTTTCTCATTGTTTTAATCAGCGAATAAAGCCATAAAGGTCTTGTATAGTCGTATGTGGTTACCGTGGCAAGAACTGTCCCGAGTTGAGCTGCCAAGATTGTCTTCTTTGCTCCAAAAAAATCACCAGCCTTTGCTCTCATCTTGGCAACATTCTGTAGCAAGAACTTAAGTTAAAGAAGTAATCTTACATGAAGATTCTTGTTGATGACTCTACAATTAAGTTAAAGAAGTCTTACATGATGAATAGCATCGTTGGCTTTGGAGTGAGATGTAATAGAGAGAGTAGATTTCACACTGCGAGGCTTCAAGGAGAGAGATGACAAAGCATTCGGGGCACAGAGCCCAAGAGAGCCGCAACGGCTCATCTCTATGTTTCTGTCTGTTCTGTTTTTTTATGGGTTGTGAAGTTTCCTTATCTCTTGAGATTGGTTCTAATGGTAGAGAGTTCGTTCTAGGATGGCTTTCGTCTGAATCGTATTAGTCCTACGTGTCATATGGAGGTCCCATGTTAGTTTTTGGCATATAGTGTTTTATCATAATGAAACAAAAAACATAACAAATGTCATTCCAAATTTCACGTGTATTCCAAATTTTGTAAGTTCATATAATTAAAATTTAGTTCATGACTTGTTGAGGCACTTGATTACTTGAAAGTAAGTAAATAGATGTAAATCAGAGTAGACTTAACCAAAGAAAGATCAAGAACAGTGAAATGTGACAGTATCATAATCTGGAGGCTAATAAAATTTTGAACCCACAAAGAAACAGCATTTGAACAAATCGAGTGAAGAGAAGAAGTTTCTGATGTTTGTTCACAATGACCATTACAAGGATACATATTTAGAAACGTATAACCAGTTTCTTAAGGAATTACAAAGAAACTTAGTTTACATTATGATGATTGATATGGAATTATATCTCATTAATATGACATGATATCCCATTAGCATTTTCGATATTCGATTATAGTTCTTCTTTCAATAGAAAGCTATAGTTGAATAGTGACTGAGCAAGTAAACAAAACTTGGAGAGTGATTTGCTTTGTTGTAGTCTTGTAGATATATAGAAGGAAATGGGCTAATGGTTAACAAACTTAATACGGATAAAGTTATATTTCATTTCACAGTAGCTTGCTGTGAGGGTAAGGTTGCTTGCTTATATAAGCTATTGACTAATCTTCACTCAGTACATAAAGAGAAGCCTTGATGAGTGAGTGTGGTGTGGTACGTTACAAATGCAGAACCTGAGAACGAACCAGACAAAAACTGTCCCCTAATGTTCTTCCACAGTAGAGACACAGACAAAGACATTGCAATGTCTCTTCTTGCAGGGATGTTGAACCGGATAACAAGACATGAATCTCCCATGACACACAACATGTTTTGTTTCACTATTGCTTTATATTTGCTACGTTTTCAAAAAAAATATTTGCATGATTCTATTTCTATGTAAATAAATGTGTTTTACGTTTTGTGTATGAAGAACCCTTAAAGTTTAGTCAGGGTAAAAAAAAAACAAAAGAACATCTTCTATGATTTGCCTAAAGATTATTCTATCTATTACAGAATTATATAATGGTATCTTGTATACTTTTTACTTTTTTAGTAAGGAATAAAAAAGAGGGGACACAAGATCCCCCACCTCTCTTCAACAGCCCTCAATTCACCATCATTTCTCTCACCATTTTTACTCTTTCTACTCTATTTTTTTTTTAAATCTCTCTTCTTGATATGATTTATATTTATATTTTCAGTTATTTCCTTTATATCTTTACTTTCTTGGAGTACTTCTGGATATAAAAACATACCTTGTATAGTTGTATCTAATATATATCTATTATAAGACTCATAGCCTTAGATCTCTAATACAAATATTCATATATACACATAATACTTCTAGAATTGGCCATATAATCAAAATATATATGTACAAAAATGTGAAGGGCTTCTTACAAAATTAAACTCTAAAATCTAAATTTAAACTTATAAACCTAAAATCTTAAACTCTAACTTCCCATATGGTAAATTAGACCCACTTTAAAAAAAAAAAAATGTGACGAGAACAAAAAACAAAAAGATAAAAACGTTCAAGATATATTTAAGTCACCTTGTTACTATTTTCTTCAATACAATGTTAATCATTACTATTGTTTTACGAATTACTCTAACAATGAATCCCCTTCTTAATTACATATAAAGTGTTACCACAGCTTTTAAATATCATGGAAGTGACTAGCGAGTTATTCTAAGTTTTCACATTTTTTAGAATCCAAAGTGAGTTATGGAAATCATTTTCTTCTTTTCCGGGATTTTGGAGCGCCATTGGTGTTGAAAGTTAATCACATGTTAAAGGTTTAACCTAAAAGCTTAGGCTGCAAACCCCACCACCATTTTCTTTTTTTTTTTGAATTTTAAAGTCTCAATATTGATTCAGCCGACGAATGTTAATCATTGAGGTCGCTTCTCCTTTCTTGTTTTCTATGATAAAATCAAATAAGTACATAGTAGTGTATTAAACTTCCATTCAAATATATATTTTGTTATAAGAGCGGTTCACATTATCTTCTGTTTTAATTCTACGTCAACTAAAAGATCAAGAAATGATGTGAAAGTTTTAACTGTATTCATAATAGATGCATGCACATACCAATATTTTAGCTTAGAAATCTGAAAACTACTAGTGTGATATGAATGTTCTACAGATTAAACAAGATTTTGGAAAGATTCTATGTTATAATTAAGTACTACTAGTAGATTATTAGGCAACAAAACAGTGAGGTGGGAGTGACCTGTCATTAAACTTTGTATATGAGCCACGCCCAACACCACATGGCCCTTTTCACTTCACACAAATTATTTTGTTGCTAAAACATAAATCAGAATTCACAAAATCCTAACGCACAAGTTCCCAATATCACTATGTACATTCAATAAAATGTATTAAATTCTGACATATAAGTTTTAAGTGGATATATTGGCCCCTTTGAATACTAATTACTATGATACTTACATTACATTCACTGATGATTATCTCTTCGACAACACGCGATTTATGTTTGACAAGGCCACGAGCTCAAAAAAGAACATTATATATACATTAATTGTAATATGTGTCTTCGAAAAGGTCAATATTTGTATGCCCATATGATGTCAATGTGAACCATTCAGCTAACGAACAGAATAATATTTATTATAACATTTCATCACAATGTTGAAATGTCCCGTCAGTATTTTTAATAAAATTGACACGGTCTAAATTTAAAATGAATTCGGTTTTGATGTGAATTATATTTTTATAAAGTGGCACATAATGTTAGACTGGTCCATATGAACTCTTGATTTTTTTTCCCAATCAAATTTCTTTATTATATTTGCTAATTTGGAATATCTATTACCTTCTCCACACTCCAAACACGTTACAAATGTAATTGTTTATGAATTATGTCTATTTTTAAATTAGATACCAGTAGTATAGCACCCAATTTTTTTATCAACCATGTTTATAGTAGACGTTTTTTTTTCCTTGTCTGATTATTCTCTTTGGTAAAACAACTTCAAAACCACTATTTTCTTACATTCGGTAAACAAAATGTAGTAATCTTTCATTTTGGATTTTGGTATAAAGCTGTAACGATTAAGGTCTTGTCGTCTCTTTTGGTGATCCTTACGGGGCCTAGTTATATAACTTGGTCAAAAAATGAAAGAAGTAAAGTGGTGTTTAATAAAAGGAAACTAAAGGAAAATTTGTTACCCACTTTTGAGTTTTGAGTAACGACGATTTCAATTCATTGTAGTATTAGTACAACAACATAATATGCATTATTTTATTTATTTTGTTACTTTTAGTTTCTATCAATCAGTAATCAGACACATGTTTTCAACAATGAACAACTAAATATGTTCAACGAGATGTTATATTATTAGTTCAGGTTTAAATTAATAAAAACTTCATTCATACCATACGCCATATCTAGACAAATATGTGACTACTTAAAAAAATAAAATAGAGTAACCAAAACGTTCACGAGTTATTATTATAAATTAGATTAGATAAATTTGTTGGGTGTTTGAGAGAATAATAATGTGTATGTAAGTTTTGGTGTGTTAAAAGTGTGGGCCCTCTTATGCGCATGTGGGTCACAGGTTTGGGCCCATTCTCCAAAGTTAAAGACGGAGTGGCGGGTCATATAAACCACGTGGCAATGTTTTATTTAATTTCCCTATTTAAAAACTGTTTTGTCCTTTTTTTTCGGTAAAGAAATATTAAAACTTACAAATAAAAATTCAACAGTATGATTACGTCACGAGCAATGTTTAATCAACAAAATCAGTATCTTAACAAACTATAACTAAGAGAAAATCATAATTTCATCTTATATGTGATGACATTAATTGCAATTATCTTCACGTCCCACAATTTTGAAACTAATATCTTGTACCCAACATATTTGCAAGAACAGTTTGAAATTATCTTAAGACCTAATAATAATAAATAAAAAATAGATAATCTTTTAAGATCGTCATAGTCGTAGTATTACTTTATTTTTAAAAATAAATGAGAATAACCAATAGAAATGCTTTAAAATTTGAAACTGAATTAAAAATTGTATATTGATATCTTGGCCAAATATATTAATTAATAACATTTGTTTATATTTTTTGTTTTAACATATAATATGATAGAATTTTTAAAAATATCTTACATAAGTATCATTTATACATCGTAAAACATTGTAGCTGTTGGGGATTCTATCGGGGTGTAATCTGTTTTTGTAACCATTATGGATAAAATCAGCCATGTGACAAAAAAAATAACATTTATTCATTATTTAATTATATAACAATATAATTTTATGGTTGGCAAAAAAAAAAAAAAACAATATAATTTTATGCATAATCTAACAGATTGACAAAAATGATAAATTTTTTAAAAACTCTATATGCGTATACGCGTACACAAAACTTGATCATCCAAATTTAACATGTACATACACCATGGTCCATATGTCATAGAAACATATTATAATCTAAATATATTTTCATTTGATTTAGAACATACACCATATAATTAACTGTTATAATTTTAGATTATGGTTATATGTAACTTTTTTTTCTTGGCAGCCATTGTAGTTTTATATATGTGTTGTCATGTCTACATGATATAAATTGTACATCTTATAATAGATTATGATATATCATTTTCAGAGTATATATTTAGCCAGATAGAAAAAGACATTTATAAATTAGAAGTTATCCAGTAATACAATCACAAAAATGGTTATTTAAGATATCTATCATTATAATAAACATAGTATTATTTTTGACATTAATCCTTTACTTATCCATAGATTTATTTTATTTTTCCTGAACTCTTGACATTTTAGTTTTACATTTCCCAAATAATATTATTATTGTTGTTGGTACAGTTGTCAAAAAAAAATCAAAATCAAAATTTCAACTTAGGAAAAAGAATTAAAAAAAAAAAAAAGTCATACTTGGGTCGGTTTGATTTCTCCGGCTAAACTTACTTAAAGCTGACAAGTCTTTCTCTCCTTCCTAACTTCGTCCCTCTACCCACACCCTTCTTTCTCTCCCATTCTCATTCTCTCTCTGTAAATAAAAATTATCAAGATCATTCATCCATGGCGGCTAATAGATTCGCGAGTCTGATCCACCGGAAAACAAACAGAATCACTTTAATCCTCGTCTACGCTTTTCTCGAATGGTCACTCATCTTCTTCATTCTTCTAAACTCTCTCTTCTCTTATTTCATCCTCAGATTCGCTGACTACTTCGGTCTCAAACGTCCTTGCCTCTTCTGCTCTCGACTCGATCGTTTCTTCGACGCTTCTTCTCGTAAACCTAGAGATCTCCTCTGCGACGATCACGCTCTCGAGATTTCGAATTCACAACAACGGTCTCGTGGTGTTCACACTCATTCCAAACCTGTTCAAGAAGTTGAAGAATCTCGCAATGATTTTTTTTTGGTTGGTGGTAAGATAAGTTCGTCACTATGTGCTCCGATCGAGTCTGATTTGGGGATTGTTGATTATCCGATCGGAGATGAAGGCCAGGTTTACAATGGTCTTAAGTTCCCTCGATCGGTCTTCGTACTCGAACAAGAAGATGAAGATGATAAAAATACAGGATCCGTGACTTTGAATCATTCTGTAGAACGAAGAGTACTGGAAGAAGAAACAGAGGAGAAGAAGAAAGAAGAAGAATACGATGATGATGATGATATTGATGAGGAGTTCTCGTGCTATGTATCAAGTTTCGACTGTAACAAAGAGGTTATTACTGTAGAAGAAGAAGGAAACAAAGTGGATCTGGCTGTAGAGGTCGAGACTTCAGAGTCTGCTCGTAAGCAAAACCTTGAGTTCTATATCGATGAAGAAGACTCTCATTTGATTCCTGTTGAATTCTACAAACCGAGCGATGAAGTTCGTGAGATTTCCGATATCAACGGAGATTTTATTCTTGATTTCGGCGCTGAGCCTGATTTCACGGCGGAGAAGGAAGAGGTAATCATCACTGCTGCTAATGAATCCAAAGCTGAGGAGGAGGAAGAAGTAATCATCACGGCAGCTGATGAATCCAAAGCGGAGGATGCGGTGACGACGAATCTAGGTAACATTCTTTGCGTAGCTTTAAACTGAAGTTTCTTACAATCTTGCCGTGTATTTACGGTTTGGTGAGTATATTTTCAGGTGCTTCAACAAATGATTTGCTCCAAATGCATAACGACGACGACGACGACAACGAAACAGAAACAGAAACAGACGCGGAGGTTTCTATAGGTACAGAGATTCCTGATCACGAGCAACTCGGAGATGTTACATCCCAACAACAACTCCATAATTCTAACGACGACGTTGACAACGATCATGGTAACTAATTTATACATACACAAACCTACCGAAGCATTTTTACGTTTTTTGCGTATGTTGTATTGTTCTGTTTTTGATTTGAGCGTTTCTGTTAGATGAAACAGAGGAGGAGGATACATTAGAGTTCAGAACAATAACAAACATCAATGAGGAACGGTTTCGAGAAACTCCTGCTTCCTTGGAAAGATCGCATAGTCTACATAATGCTATGTTTCACTTAGAGCGAAGAACAGAATCGGTTGATGGTATTGAATGTTCTGAAGGAGGAGTAGTACTCACCGTGGACAAGTTGAAGTTAGAGTTACAAGAAGAGAGGAAAGCGCTTACTGCTTTATACGAGGAGCTGGAGGAAGAGAGGAACGCGTCTGCAATTGCTGCCAATGAAACAATGGCGATGATCAACAGGTTGCATGAAGAGAAAGCGGCTATGCAGATGGAAGCGTTGCAGTATCAGAGAATGATGGAGGAGCAAGCTGAGTTCGATCAAGAAGCTTTGCAGCTGTTGAACGAGCTTATGGTGAATAGAGAGAAAGAGAACGCTGAGCTGGAGAAGGAGCTGGAAGTGTATAGAAAGAGATTGGAGGAGTTTGAAGCTAAAGAGAAAATGGGGATGTTGAGGAGGAGAATGAGAGATTCTTCTGTTGATTCGTATAGAAACAATGGGGATTCAGATGAGAACAACAATAACGGAGATGTACATCGTGATCACAAGAACGTTGAAGGAGTTTCAGATTGGAAATACAGTGATAGTGAGATGGAGAGTACACCAGTTGATGTTGTGCTTCGTCTTGATGAGTGTTTAGATGATTATGAAGGAGAGAGGCTTTCGATTCTTGGGAGATTGAAGTTTCTTGAAGAGAAACTCACTGATCTTAATAACGAAGAGGATGGGGACGAGGAAGTTAAAACGTTTGAGAATGGGAACGGGCATTTTCATGGTAAGGAAACAAACGGGAAACACAGAGTCATCAAGTCAAAGAGACTGCTTCCCCTGTTTGATGCTGTCGATGGAGAGCTGCAGGAGAACGGGCTAGGTAACGGAAACCATCATGAAAACGGGATTGATGAATCGGAGAGTGGCGAGAATGTGACGATAGAAGAAGAAGTGGATGAGCTTTACGAGAGACTAGAAGCTCTAGAGGCAGATAGAGAGTTCTTGAGACATTGTGTTGGTTCATTGAAAAAAGGGGACAAAGGTGTACATCTCCTACATGAGATTCTGCAACATCTACGTGATCTGAGAAACATTGATCTTAATCGTGTTAAAGAGAACGGAGACATGAGTTTTTGAGTTCGAGTTTGAGTTTGAGTTTTGGGTTTGATCAGTTCACTCTTTGCATGGTGACATAATGAACAAAAACAATCATACAGGTATATAACCTATTTCTGTTGACTAAAGAATATGATTATTTTCATGTCCGCGATCACACTTTAAAATATCCAAATTTGTTTGTTTGTAATAAGGTGGGAAAGTGACAGTGTTGCTTGGGATGGAAGAAAAAACAAAGGTCTAGATGAAGAAGAAAACGCCATAAAAAAAAAGTCTTAGATAAAGTCAAAGTATTGAAGTATATACTCTGAGGAAAAAGTGTCAGATCAGAATGTTCGTCTCTCTTCGTGTTTTAATTAAATTTTTTTGGTTTTTTTTTTATATATATTGAAGTGTGTCAGTGTAAATTTCACCTTTTTAATTTGGGGAGTGGTCTTTATGAGTGGTGGTGGGTGGTATAATAGAAAAAGGTAGAATGATGAGAGTATGTGTGTGTAGTGTAGTGTAGTTGAGTAGTAAGGTGAGATATTGGTATTAAAAAATGTCAAATGCAAAGCTGTCAGTTTCTTTGGATGTTTGTGGCAGAGCTGGAATGATTTCAGCAAAGATGCCAACTCCAATTTGTGCATATGCTTTTCTTTGTTTTTTTGGACTTTTCACAACATTTAGAAATTTTCGGGGGAGAGTTTAGAATTATTGCGTTTAGGTGGGGTAAGTAACCTCTTCATTTGTAATCTTGTCTTCTTTTTTGGTTGAATGTAACTTGGTAACTACTATTACGCTTTGCAATCACTCGGGGAGAAAGACGAGTTCTTTGTCTTCTTTTGTTACTTTCAAATTTGGTCGTACGCTAAATATGCTTTTGTGTCTTATCGAAATTTTCACCAGAGAAGAGATTGTCATGGGTTCACCTGAAGGTTCTACTTTCAAGTTATGTTGAGATTGGAACTGATTTGGTTACAAGCAACGAATATATTGGTTGGTACTTAGTATAAAATCAACAAACTTCATATAAATTTTAAGACGTTGGCTTTAAACAAAAAACAAGTACGAAGTTTTAATAAGAAGTGATATCGTTCATATATCAATTCAATATATGATTGTTTATATTTTCACTTTCATCAAAAAAAGAAATTAAAAAAATGAATCAGAATCCTAAACGTTCTTAAACTTTATGTATCAATATACTATTGTATGTGGTTTTACATGACAACTAGCTTTTAGCTAGCTAGCTAACCCAAATCATGTGACAGTTAAGAGATTCACAAAGGTTTGCTCATATTATCACCAAAAAGTTAGTTGCTCTTAAGTTTTGATAAATATGTTATGACCTGAAGCCGGAGCCTTTATAGTGGGTGAAGAAGAAAGTATATACTATATACTATATACTATATAGTTGTACTTAAACTTCTAAAAATAATGGAGATCGAAAATTGTGACTTTCGGCGATCCTCTTAAAGTTCCAGACGCTCATGTGCACTTAATTATGCGTCCAACCTTCCTAGATATACGTTTATCTATTTAAATCTCTACTTTTACTGGTACATGCCTACGATTCTATGTCCACATATAATGTATATATTCCATACTTCCATTACATGATTGGTCAAATATATAGTTGCATAACTAAATGCATGATGTAAGGAACTCGAGCTATACAATGATTTAAAATATGTGAAAGTGTAGTTAGTCTTAAGTCATTAACTATACTAATTAGACTTGATCAGTTTGTATATATATTGAAACCCATTGCTCTGCTTCCTTTCCTTGTTATCTATACTTCAAGAAAAAAGAGACTAAAATTAATATTCCATAACTTGTTAGGTGCTATACAGATTTGAACGAGAAAATATATTAAAAGAAAACATTTACTCTTTAAGTGTACCAAGAGAACCAATAAAGCTTAAATAAAAGTCCATACGTTTCATCATAAAAAAAAAAAGAAGGTCCAAATGGTTTCAACCTGGATTCCTGATTGTGCATAATAGTATTATCAATGACTGACCCATCATCAGGTGTAGTACATACGGCCTGATATAATGGGCTTAAACGGATGCATTAAACCAAAGTGCTAAACCGATAACATGGTTGAGAGAGATCAAACTCAAATAAGACGTTTATCTATTTTTGGATACCTAAACATAAGCTAAATTAATTAATTGACCCACCATCATGGTGTTAGTATATACGGCCTGATTAAATGGGCTTAACGGATGCAATAAACTCGACCTGAAAATTCAAAGAAGTCAAACATACTTCTGTTTACGTTGATTAGACGATGAATTTAGAATATGACATTTGGATTTGGTATATTTTACTTGAAGGCTACTCTTGTTTTATCATCATATTCGACAAAAAAGCATGCATGTGCGTTGAAAAAACACACACAAAAATTAACAAATAAGCGTGTGCCCGATTTGGTTTGATACCGTACCGTACGACTCTTTCAAAGTTTCTTGTTTATAAGTATCATTAGATATGCTAAATGCTACGCGGCGTTTAAACCACAAATGGAAAAGGAAAATTAGTTTTGGTTGAAAACTTTGGCGAAATGACGGTGACGTTTAAGTTTTATTTTATGGCAGAGCAAAACTGTAGAAAGACTCATTTCCACGTACCATTTCAATTGTATAAAGATTCAATGATTCTACTATTTTCTAAATCAGAAATTGTTGTCGAACCTCCGACCGAGTAAAATTGAGTTTATAGTATTATTTTAAATTTTTTATCTAAGTATCTTTTCATTGTGAGTTTCTAAAAAGTCTTCCAAATAATAGTCTGTTGTTGTTCACATAGATTGTGACCTCTTTCTGATCATGCTGGCCACTAAGAATTTTAACATTCCAGCGAAAAAAAAGAAGATCATTCTAAAAATCACTAAACCAAAGTTCTCTAGAACGATGACATAAATTGATACTGCTAAAAACATACGCAGAAAAGACCAAAAAAAAATCAAAGACGTTTCCCTCTATTTTTTGTGATACTAAAACTTGAAACTAATTAATATCTGTAATATGAGTTTTTCACAGTCGAACTTGTTAACATTGGTTTGTGGCAGCGTAGACAGAGACATCTAATATAAATTACAGTGTAAATTGTAAGTAATATTTAATGGTTTCTTGACATTTGTTACAACTTCTTTTCGGTGGATAGATACTAAACATCCTAGAAAGAAAAAGACTTCTAAAAGAGTTGCTTGTTTGGTTATCTCTTTTTTTTTTTTTTTTCATTGACCCAATTAATTTTCAATATAGAGGAACACACCGATAACAAACCTAGACTGACTGCAAGACAGCTGAGCGATACTTTCCACCGTCTATTACCTCCAAACTTTTAAAAACAATGAACTTCATATTTTACCTTAGAAAATTAATAGTATATATTACTTTGTCCAGGGAGAGAAGAAGACTATCTACAATTTTGTAACCAGAAACAAATTATATTTTTAGATATACAGTACAAATTTGAGTTAATCAGTGAATGGTTTTTGGCTAACCAAAAAAAAAAAAAAAAAGAGTTGGTAGGAAGGACTCGTGTCTAAAATTACAAAAGAGAGAAATAAATAAGTCAAGAAGAGAGAGAGAGAGGGGTGAAGGGGGGACCAAAGCTTGACGGAACGAACCAAGTCAAGAGAACGCGTCTTAGATCTGCACTTGCACTTCCTTCACCGTTCATAAAAGGTTACTTTATGGCCAAGTTGTGTCAACCTTTTCCCATTAACGTCATCTTCAGTGATGTCACATCTCATCTTTTGTTTTTGTTCACGGTGATCTCTCATACGTATAAGATTTGATTTTTTTGTCACCATATATATATTAGAAACAGTGAAACACTACACTAAATGCATGCTCCAACCATATCACCCACCACGTAGCGTGAAGAAAAGTCTGTCTATATGATCATTCTGATTTTAAGGTCTTGTGAATCAAAAATATGCTGCGAGCTTTGGTTTGGGGAGAGATCTTAAACCTAGGCCGCTTGGTTTGAGCAATGATGTCATGTATTCGAAATATAATGATTAAAATTTGGCATCTGTGCTTGGACAAATATGATTCTCATATCTTCAATATTTTGAATTTGCTCACGTTTAACTTTAGATTTATATACTTACTTACAGTATTCTTTTTTTTTTCTTCTAGAAATATATATTTCTATGAACATAAATCTTAACTTTTAAATTTAGGATTAGTTTAAATTAAATTGATTAGACTAAAATTTTTTGCTTTATCTATTTAATAGCATAGTGATGTTGATAATAATGTGAAACATGAATTTGATTTTAGAACCACAAAAAAAACATCAAAACTTTCTATACCATCTTAAATTTTTTTTCCAAGTTCAAATATTTCACGGGTGAAACATATATTAAAGAAAATAAATGCAAATTTGAATAAACAAAAAAAAAATTATTTACATATTTTTTTTACACAATATCTTAAATCTCAAATAATAATTTTACTCATTATATTTTCTTTAAATTGATTTATCCGCACTGTTTTTCTATTATTCTTCTACTTATTTGCGCGTGAACAGAAATCAATTATATTGAGACAAAAGTAGTTGAAAATAAAAATAACTAATATTGCAAACATTTAAAATGTGTTTAGATCCTTAACCCAATAATCGATCAGAATCAAAATTCACTTTAAAAAAGATTAGTTGATTGTTATGTCTTCTAAATTCTAATGTTGGAGTTGGAGGAGTGACCAACTTTTTTTGTGATATTACAATTTTTTTTCATTTTCGTAAATTTTGTTTTTTTCTTAGATAATTTCAAAACATATCATTTTTTAGAAATAGTTATTTGTATCCGTAAAAACACTAAACTAATATACGAAATTTATGCTCCTGGATGTTCAATCCGGCTACATGATTAAAAATTTCAAAACTAAGGGGGTGGTATTGGTTTGAGATTTATGAAGATTTTTGAAGAGTTCAACAAAATCATTAAAAATGAATAAGTGAAAGATTGTTAAAGATTGCTAAAGAGTTTTGTTGATTAGTTTTCTAAAATCTTGTAAAGTCCTCCAAACAATCCCTGTATTTTTATGATACTTTCCATGACTTTATTTTGTAAAGAAAGTGTCTAAAATCATGAACCAATAACATAATAATTGAACTCATTAACAATCCTAGACTCTTTTGTTTTAATTGAATAACACAAATTTTTAATGATTTTATAAAAGTCTGAATCCAATAACTCAGATTTGTTAAGATTTTAAATGACTTTTTACAAATCACAAACTAATAACACTAAATTTTAACAGAGTTTAACAAAATCTTGATCTAATAACAACAGATTCTACATAACATTTAAAGTCTTTAAAACTCTTTTCAAATCTTAAACTAATAACCCCCACTAATAGTTTTAACGTGCTCTAAAATCTCCAATAAACAAATAATAATAAAAGCACCACACTATCTAAAACTTTTAACTTGAAATATCATAAAATAAAATAAAAATTTAAAAACATCATCACTTTATTCCTAATACATGACCTTAAAATAATATTAGAAAAATGTGAATTTGGTTTGAAAAAAAAAAAAGAGAGTAGAAAGAAGACTTTGTTGACTATTAATTTATCCATGTGTCCCAAATCTTAAAAAAAAAAAAAAAAAACACGAATTCATCCTTGACTTTGGTCTCTAAAAGCCCATCCTTCCTCACATAACCTCTCCCTTTGAATCTCTCATCACATCTCAAATTCTTTACTTTTCTAATAAGCCAAAGACAAATCACGAACTCGCTTCTTCTTCTTCCTCTTCCTCAACCCATCTCCAAATCACAATCTGAAACGTCACCTGATCAAAACCCTTACTTTACGCCACCGAATCACAATCAGCTTCTTCTTCTACTTTCTTGTTAACATCCCCTAAACCACTCTGTCGTTCCTTTTCCATGGGATGGTCACTAATCATTCTCAAAAGAACAACTTGGGCTTAACAAAGTCCATGAATTTCTTTCAGAACATCATCAAACCTTTCAAACGCAGCTCCAATCGAGGTAAAGATCCCGTTTTGATTCAAGCTTTTCATTTGGTTTCTTTAGGGTTTGTGTAAATTGATTGACTCATCTCTTCTTCGTTGGCTTTTAAAGGTCTTGAAGATGATATTGAGCGAATTGCTGCTTTGGAGCAGAAAGTTTTCTCTTTTCAAGTTTTAGTTTCCGCTACCAGAGATTTTCATCCTACCCATAAGCTCGGTGAAGGTGGATTTGGACCCGTCTACAAGGTAACCCCCAATTCTGACATGCCCAGATCTCAAAGTTTCCTTTTTTAGATGTTGCAGATCATTAGTCTAGTGAGTGTTGTGGTTGTAATGTTGTTTGAAGTGTATTATTGTGTCTGTGTGTTTTTAATGGCTTGTGTTAGTTTTGGCTGATGAGATTGATTGGTGTGTAATAGGGAAGATTACCTGACGGGAGAGACATAGCAGTGAAGAGGCTAGCTCAAGCTTCAAGGCAAGGCAAAAACGAGTTTGTCAACGAAGCTAAGTTGTTGGCTAAAGTCCAGCATCGCAATGTCGTTAATCTTTGGGGTTATTGTACACACGGAGATGATAAACTCTTGGTCTATGAGTACGTCGTCAATGAGAGCCTCGACAAGGTCCTCTTCAGTAAGTTATCTATCTTCTCGTTGTTGCTACTGCTGTTTAATTAGACTTCTAGATTGTACATTCAAGTATGAAAGATAGTGTAAGAAAGGCGTTTTTAACATGTGGTGCTTGCTCTGTTTGATTGCAGAATCCAATAGAAAGTCAGAGATAGATTGGAAGCAGAGGCTTGAGATCATAACAGGCATTGCTCGAGGACTGCTCTATCTCCATGAAGATGCGCCAAACTGTATCATCCACAGGGACATTAAGGCTGGCAACATTTTGCTTGATGAAAAATGGGTTCCTAAGATTGCAGATTTTGGGATGGCCAGACTGTATCAGGAAGATGTAACACACGTCAACACTCGAGTCGCAGGAACCAAGTATGCTTTCTCTAGCTCATTTTACGTATTCGTTTTACTAAATGTCTCATTCGGACTCTTTTTGTTTGTTGGTGTTTTATGTTTATTAACGTTCACTGCTTCTTTCTATTACTTATGTGCAGTGGTTATATGGCGCCAGAGTACGTAATGCACGGGGTTCTATCGGTTAAGGCAGACGTATTCAGCTTTGGGGTTTTGGTTCTGGAGCTTGTAAGTGGGCAGAAGAACTCCAGTTTTAGCATGAGACACCCTGACCAGACTCTTCTTGAATGGGTAAAGCCTCTAGTCTCTCTGGTCACATACTCCAGCGTAATGTAATAGATGCTAACAGATTTCCTGATTGTGTGACACAGGCATATAAACTGTACAAGAAAGGCAGGACCATGGAGATAGTTGACCCGGACATAGCAGCTTCAGCTGATCCGGACCAAGTCAAACTCTGCGTTCAGATTGGTCTTCTCTGCGTTCAAGGTGATCCCCATCAAAGACCACCAATGAGACGAGTATCTCTACTTCTCTCGAGAAAACCTGGACATCTAGAAGAACCGGATCATCCTGGTGTCCCGGGATCTAGATACCGCCGTCGGACGCGTCGTTCCTCAGGAACAGCAGCATCACTTGGAACAATGTCGACCACTGGTTCGAGTACAGATTCTTTCGGTTCAAACCTGAACACAAACACCGGAACCGGTGGTAGAGGTACCCCCGTATCTTCAAGGACGTCTACACGGACTCATGCCACTAGAAGTGCTGGTCAGAGTTCTAGCTCAGATCCTCACGGTAAAAGACCTATGAGTTATTGAAGTACATAAAGTCACAATGTCCATTGTAATTAGCGAGCAATATATATTTTCATTTTATTCGTTTTGAAAAAGTAAATTATTATTTTTGACTGCTGTAGTGATTTAGCTTTGTAGTATGATTTTGTCATATTATAGGGAAAATATATATATATATATATATATATATATATATATATATATATGATTCATTTGTTACATTTTGTATATTTGAATAAAATAACTCGTCCCATTTAAAAAAAAAACAGTATTCTCTTGATAAATTTGACAATGACCATTAACTGTAATTTTACATTAAACAGAGTAATTGGTTCATGCTGAACAATGTGGTTCAGTTATGGAAATGGAACCTGCAGCTACCATTTTGTGTTTTCTGTAACCAAGTCTTGACTTTTAATTTGGCTTGGCCTCGAAGATCAGATTAGAAAAACAAATCAACACCTGTACTCACTCTAGGTTCGCAGATACTCTTACCTGTTCTGCTGCGCTTGTTCTTCTTGCAGAGACCTCGTCCCGACAATGGTAACAAGGCAAAATTTATGTGCAACGGTAGGAGACAGCATCAAAGTATACATATAAACTCTACAATCTGCGAATTTTTTTTACTGATTTAAAACTGAAGAGAAATTGAATTATAAAAGAAATCTAGATTCAACAAAAATAGTCAAAAGGTACATACGATTTACCAAAGCTAGATTTGATTCACAGACTTACCAAACCAACGTCTATAACTATTAGCTAAAGAACATAAACGCATATTGTTTTTTACCTACTCCTAGTCTCATTGTTTACACTCTTATACTCTTCTCTTCTTCTTTTGTCTTCATCTTCACTGATATCTCTTTCATTTCTTCTCCTTACTCATACCATCATCATACCTCTTCCCCGATGTGGTTATGCTGCCCTTCCTTTTGACGGCAGGAGCAGAGACTCTTGATTTCATAAAGGCTTGACTTGAGTAGCTTTGCATCGTTAAGACTAAGACCCTCTACATAGTCAACAAAGGCATAAACTACACCCCGATTCTCAACTGCTTCAAGCTCTTCTCCAAAACCTTGGACTTCAACACTTTGGAGAGTGTTCTTTAGGGGGTTGAAGTAGAACACATAGTACGGTTTACATACACAAAACAATGTCACCTGTAGCAGTCACTCCAGCAACTGAAAATTTGCAGGAACCAAGGACTTCATTCTGCGGCAGAGTGTAGACATATCTCACCCATTCCTGTGTCTGGACATCCTCTAGAACCCACATACACAACTCAACAACGGTAAGTCTTCCACCACCAGAGTAAGCACAATTGCAATTAATCACACCTAATTTACCCTTAAAGTTGACCAAACTCAATCCACTAGGCTGCTCTAGATGATCATCAAGGCTTCCTGACTTGTAAGCCATCATCATACATTCCGGTGATAGGGTTACAAATCAAAGGCTTGTCCTCATCAATGATCCGCACAAAAGGGAAATAGATCAAACCTGAGGCGTAGCTACAAATGTATTGGCTCACGTCTCCTGAGAACTTGGCATGATAATCTAAAAGAAGAGACTTCTCATTATATCGGTTGTTCTGTGGCTGAGGCGACGAGAAGAAGAGCCACTCGTTATATCTATATCTTTCGACGGCAAACAAGAGACGAGGACCTGGCCAGGAAGAGCTTCTTGAAATCTGGACTGCGAAGCGTAGACGCCCAGTGCTTCGACAGGGTACGAAAGCTAGCGACTGACTTCGACGGCAATCTCGTGAATATCTCGAGAATGAGATCAGTTGGGAGCGATTCCATGTTTTTCCCTCTTTCCATCGGACTCGCCGGAGTTCGTGATTGTTCCACCGGAGAAGGATTTAGGAAAAAAAGAAAATTAAACTCGTCGGAGACTGTTAAGAGTAATAAAAAAGTTAGATAGTAAAAGATAAAAAAGAGACACGCGTCAGCTTTATTAATAATTCGACTCACCCGAAAATTCTCCGAAGAAAAACAGAACCATCAACGGTTCTAACAAACTTTTGTTAACCCAAAAATAAAATGTATCTTACAAAGCTTAATCACATAATACCATCCACATTTTCCTTATATACTAACACTTATTAACTAAACTAATTGTACCAGGGTTAACTGGTTGTGAACCAATCAATAACCAATCCTCATGTATCCTAATACGCCTCTCTCAAGTCTGTAGTATCAAAGATGTCTAGTTTGGAAGATACATGCTTGATAATGACATCTTAGAAAGCAATCCATAAAAAGACCTGGATGAAGTGGTTTGGTGAGAATGTTAGCATGTTGATTTTCTGTAGGAACGTGGAAGACCTTGAGCGTACCAGCTTTGATATGATCTCGGACTGTATGACAATCAATTTCTATATGCTTCGTCCTCTCGTGGAAGACATGATTCATAGCGATATGCAGAGCAGACTTGTTGTCACAATACAATTTAGCAGGACCTGTAGCAGGAAGATGAAGATCCTTATATAACTGTTGCAACCAAATAGTTTCACAAGTCGCCTGAGCCATACTGCGATATTCGGATTCTGTATTGCTTCTACTAGTAACACCCTGCTTCTTGGACCTCCATGAGATTAGAGAATGACCAAGATATACACAATATCCAGTAATAGAACATCGAGTATCCTTACAGTTCCCCCAATCAGCATCACAAAAGACATTTAAGCTCAAGTCCGAGTCTGCAGAGTACATCAAGCCTTGACCAGGGTTAGCTTTAATATACCTGAGAACCTTATGAGCCGCCTGTTGGTGAATATCAGATGGTGCAGAAATGAACTGACTGAGCTGATGAACAGTAAAGGTGATATCCGGTCTGGTGATTGTGAGATAAAGAAGCCTCCCGATAAGTTCCCGATAGGTTCGAAGATTAGATAAAGGCGTTCCCATCGTAGCCGTAAGGTGCAAACTTGGGTCCATAGGAACAGGACTTGGTTTACAACCGAGTAAACCTGCATCGTCTAACAGGTTCTCGGCATATTTCCTTTGACACACGGAAATACCAGTCGAGGAACGAGATATCTCCAGGCCAAGAAAGAATCGAGCTGGTCCAAGGTCCTTGATTTTGAACTCTGACCGCAGCAATGCCTTCAATGTCTCCACAGCCTTGTCATCATTACTAGCAATGAGTATATCATCGACATACACCAAAGCTGCAATAAAAGAACCGGGTCGCTCTTTTACAAAGAGAGTGTTTTCAGCAGGAGACTGAACGAAGTTTGCCCCCAAGAAAACAGAGGACAATCGCTTATACCACTGACGAGAAGCCTGTTTCAAGCCATATAAAGACTTACGAAGGCGACAAACTGGATTAGGTGGTAAAGTAACACCTAGTGGAGGAGTATAGCCCTGAGGAAGACTCATGTAAATCTCTTCCTCCAAGTCACCATGGAGAAAAGCATTAGACACATCCATTTGTGTCAAACTCCATCCTTGTTTAGCAGCAGCACCAAGAAGAAATTTCACACTCGTTAGTTTAGCCACTGGAGAGAATGTTTCCAGAAAATCCAAACCTTCTTGCTGTGTGAACCCTTGAGCCACAAGCCTGGCTTTGTATCGTTCAACTGAACCATCAGGGTTATACTTAATGGTAAATGCCCATTTACAACCAACAACATTTTTACCTGGCGGGAGATTTGTAACATCCCAAGTATGAGCAATCTCTAGAGCATGAAGCTCTTCACCAGCTGCATTGGTCCATTTTACTGATTTCATGGCTTGAGCAAAGGTTTTAGGTTCAGTATATGTGAAAATATAAGATTGGGAAAGAGGTGTATAACGATCATACGAAATAACAGAAGAAAGAGGATAGGGCGTAGTATGAGGTTTAGAAGGAAAGGCGTTTTCTTGTGGTTGAAGAGTAGGAGAATCCGTTGAAATGTAAGGATCAAGAGCACAACGATATTCATAAAGATAGGAGGGAGTCTTTACAGTTCGCTTAGGCCTAGCAACAAGAAGAGAAGTAGGAACTGTATCCCGTGATACGATTAAATTATCTACACGAACAGTACCAGGGTCCAAGCGTGTAGTGTCAGATGCAGATGTATGCGATGCATCAAGTTTATCAGGGATATCAATATCAACATCATCAAGCGAATGCAAAGAGTCAACAAAATGTAATGGTGCAGGCATTGGTAAAATGCTATTAGGAAACATGTCAACAACGTGAGACAACAATTCAGATGTCTTAAAAGGAAAAAAAATTTCATGAAAAATGACATTACGAGATACAGAGATTGAATGAGATTCCATATCTAAAATCTTATACCCTTTATAACCAGATGGATATCCTAGAAAAATGCAGGGTTTTGATCTTGGTGAAAATTTATGCCTATCATGTAATGGAGTGGATGCAAAACATAAGCAACCAAAACTTTTTAACATGCTATAATCAGGAACCTTGTTACTTAAAACCTGAAAAGGAGACTTATTCTTTAACAAAGGGGAAGGCATCCTATTTATCAAGAACACAGCAGTCATCACACAATCACTCCAGTATTTTAAAGGTACATTCGATTGAAACAGTAAGGCTCTAGCAACATTTAACAAGTGTTGATGTTTGCGTTCTACTACCGAATTTTGTTGTGGTGTGTATACACATGAAAATTGATGCAACATGCCCTGGTCTTTAACAATATCAGTAAAAGCAAGCTCAGGAGCATTATCAGAACGAATAGCTTTTATTTTTGAGTCATATTGAGTAGAAATCAGTTTAAGAAAAGTAGGAAATATTGTAGAAACATCACTTTTATTCCTCATCATATAAAGCCATATCACTCGAGTACAATCATCAACCAAAGTAAAGAAATACCGGAAACCCTCAACAGACTCAGTACCAAAAGGGCCCCAAACATCTAAATGGACTAAATCAAAAGGTTGTGAAGCTAAATTGTTATTAGAAACATATGCTAATCTTTTCTGTTTAGCTAAAGGACATATTTGACATGGTGAATCACTCGAGACTACAGACTTAAGAGAAGGAATGACACTAACAAGACTTCGTAAAACTGCAGAAGATGGGTGTCCAAGTCGATGATGCCACAGAACTCCATCAGAGAATGCAAGAGCAGAAAAAGAACAAACAGCAGGAAGAGATGGTGAGAGGGTCTTTGGTTCTGTCTCAAGAATATAGAGATTATTGATGAGTCTACCCCTCCCAATCATCAAGCCCTGAGAAAGTTCCTGAATAAGACAACAATTGGGAAAGAAATGAGCAGAACAAAATAAACTTTGAACCAAAGAACTTATACTAATCAGATTAAATTTGAAATCAGGAACATGTAAAACATTATGTAAAATCAATGCTTTGGTTATGCATATGGTGCATGTGTGTGTGATAGGAACCCGAGTACCATTCGGAAGAGTAATCGTAACATTCGAAATTGGTACCAACTCTCTAAACATTGCTAAATCAGAACAAACATGACTAGACGCACCACTATCAATAATCCAATCATTGGGCGCAAGATATTGTTGAAGAGAAGAAAGAGCATGTTTTTGAAAAGTGAGAATGTAGTTTTCATATCGTAAACTAGTAGAAGGAAAGGGGATAGTAAGAGAAGTGGAAGTGGAAGCCATGAGACCATGTTCAGTAACCGTAGCAATATTAGAAGTAGCTGCAGGCTCTTGAGCTGGTACTTGAGAGGTATACTGTGATAAAATCTGTTGCAATTGTTGTGGTGTAAAGAGTGGTGTATTAAGATTATTACCATCGAGTCGAGCAGGAGACAGCAAGTCAGAAGGAGCTACATATGGATAAGGACCAATCGTAGAGGAATAAGGTACTTGTTCTGCATAAACATTTGCAACAGCATTCGCCTTCTGAATAGGATCATAAGAGACCATCGGCATCCGTGGTTGAGTTTGAGGCATCCGAGGCTGCATTTGAGTGGTCTGCATACGAGGGTTGAAAGAAGATTGGTTCTACATCGTACCATTACCCTTATAACCACCAGTTTTGTACCCCGGAGGAAAACCATGGAGCTTATAACATCTCTGTATCGTATGTCCGAGACGTCCACAATGTGAACAAACAGGTTTCTGAGGCCTCATCGTATTATAAGCAGCCACATAAGCATTATCACCATCATAAGAAGCAGGAGTCGTAGTTTGAAAAGCCACATTATCAACCCATGTAAGTGGTTTAATGACCCCTTGTCGCTCATCTTGAGTTACCATATTGAAAGCTTCTTCGATAGTTGGTATTGGCTTCAACATAAATGTGACGCCTAGATTGCTCATAACTCTCATTCAATCCCATGAGAAACTTAGTCACTCGACTTCGCTGTTGTAGTTTCTCCCATTTAACAGCCGCATCACACTCACATTTTCCACATGTGCAAACAGGTAATTCCACATAATTCTTGTGTTCTTCCCACAAAGAAACTAAAGATGTGTAGTAAGTAGTGACATCCTGAGATCCTTGCTCAATCTTGCTAAGCTTCTGTTCAATAGCAAAAATCCTAGGTGCATCATCTTGCTTAAACCTAGAGAGTATACTCCTCCACATTCCCTCAGCAGTAGAAATATAAAGCAAGCTTTGACCTATCTTCTTATCGACCGAGTTCATCAACCAAGTACTCACTATATCGTTACAACGAGACCAAGTTCCAAAATCTCGATGCGTATCCAAGGGTTTAGGAATCGTACCATTGATGAAACCCATCTTATTTCGCACATTCAATGCCATCAACATAGATCGCCTCCAAGAAGGAAAATCAGAAGCTGTTGTAAGTCGATCCGATACTAAAACAAGACCAACATGATCATTACTATTCAGATAATACGGATTCTCATATTGATCCGTTTGAAAACGCGAAGACTCATTAGATTCACGCGGATTCGAATTGGTTGGGTTAACCGAAGAAGGAGCTACAAAAGATCCCATTCTCAACGAAAGAATGAAAAAAAAATCGCAAGAAATCGCAACGAATTTGACAAAAGAAAAGAGATAATCGCCACGAAGAAGGTCAATCAAAGATGAGAAACAAAAAGAAGAATGGAAAACCCAAAGAATATGCCGACGATAAGCTCAAAGATCGCAGCAATAAGAATCCTCACAAGCTGTAGAAAAGAAATCGTACAACTCATCTTTCTCAATTGAACTTCTCACAAGTTTCCCAATGAAATCGAACGAAGCGGAAGACTCAAGAGCAATGCTCTGATACCATATTAATAATCTGATTCACCGGAAAACATATTGGAGAAGACGAAGAAGAAGAGAACCATCAACGGTTCTAACAAACTTTTGTTAACCCAAAAATAAAATGTATCTTACAAAGCTTAATCACATAATACCATCCACATTTTCCTTATATACTAACACTTATTAACCAAACTAATTGTACCAGAGTTAACCGATTGTGAACCAATCAATAACCAGTCCTCATGTATCCTAATAAGCTTCTCGTTCTACTCTCCTTCCTCAGCTCTGTGCTTTTATCATCTTCTTCGTCCTTCACCTTCACCTTCAAGCTTGTTCGATTCTGTGCAGATTTTAAAAATGGTGTCGTTCAAGGTCTCTGTCGTCTCCACTTCGCCTATCGATGGCCAGAAACCTGGAACTTCTGGACTCCGTAAGAAGGTTTGTAGATAGATATTATTAGGAACTGAAGTTAATTTTAGTAAGTTGGTTCAACAATCTGATCCGATCCGATGAGATTTGAATTTTATAGTTTCGTATCATCGAATTTGGAAGATTCCCGAAACTAGATGTTGTACTGATTGCGTCGTTCAATTCTCTCTCTGATGGATTTTGTTATGGTTGGGTCTAATTTGACAGGTGAAAGTGTATAAGCAACCAAATTACTTAGAAAATTTTGTTCAGGCGACGTTTGATGCTCTTACTCCTGATAAAGTTAAAGGTAGATGTTTTGTTGTTTAGGTAAAAAGGTTTTGTTGTTTGTATTTAAGAAGATGACTGCAAGTTTTGATGTAAGAAGGTGTATTTGTTTAATAACTTGTGCAGGTGCCACACTTGTGGTTTCTGGTGATGGTCGTTATTATTCAGAGCAAGCTATTCAGGTAAAAAAAAAGCTTTTACCATTCGTGTAGTTATTCTCAGAAACTTGAAGTCTTGATACAACTTAGATTCCTACGTGGAACAGATTATAGTTAAGATGGCAGCGGCTAATGGTGTTAGACGTGTATGGGTTGGTCAAAATGGTCTGCTATCAACTCCTGCTGTATCAGCTATTATTCGTGAAAGAGTAGGGGCTGATGTGAGATATCTTCCTCTATCCTCTTATACTAGTTATTTTTCTCTTGGGTTGTTGTTGTCTAAGGCCTGAGGTTATGGATGTAATGACGTGATGAGAAACTAAACTGAGTCTTCAATTTCAGGGATCTAAAGCCACAGGAGCATTTATATTAACAGCAAGTCATAATCCTGGTGGTCCTACTGAGGTCAGTTCTGTTTTTTTGTGCCTATTCCCTTCGATACACTCACTTGGTATTCTGTGTGAATCCTTGCATCAGTTTAGTAAAACTATATGTTCGTCTCTCTGAGACCATCTGCTGATTTCCTGCTATTCTATTCACAGGATTTCGGAATTAAGTACAATATGGAAAATGGTGGACAACCTCCAGAATCAGTTACTGATAAGATTTACGAGAACACAAAGACAATCAAGGAGTATCCAATTGCGGAAGATCTACCCAGGGTATCTAACATTTCTGAGTGACCCTCTTATTTGTCCTATCATCTTCTCTTTTTACTTGTATTTTACTAATCATGTTTTTAGTGGTCTTATTAATTGAACGCAACAGGTGGATATTTCTGCTATTGGTATAACCAGCTTTGAGGGACCTGAAGGAAAATTTGACGTTGAAGTCTTTGATTCTGCAGATGACTATGTTAAGTTAATGAAGTAAGTATTTCTATCTTTGTATCTGAGAGAACAAATCATATATTCTAATCCCTCTAGTCTGGTCTATGCCTTAAAAAGAATGGTTCCAGAATTTGCGCTCTCAATGATCTAAAGAATTCTTTCGTCTCTTCAGGTCAATCTTTGACTTTAAATCCATCAAGAAATTGCTATCGTCTCCAAAATTTACGTTCTGGTATGTAGTTTATCAACATCCTTTTTGAGTTTGTTTGCCTGTATAGGCTCCTCCATGTCTTTAATGTTTATTTCTCATCGTTCAATAAAGCTTTGATGCATTGCATGGGGTGGCTGGAGCCTATGCACACCGCATCTTTGTCGAAGAACTAGGTGCACAAGAAAGTTCGTTGTTAAACTGTGTACCAAAGGTATACCTTTTTCTTTCTAATGAGGAGATATGATATTTCCTAAAATGATTACATATACACTTTTAGCAGTGGTGTCTTATGATTTTTGCACAACACAAAACTTGTACAGGAGGACTTTGGAGGAGGTCATCCGGATCCCAATCTTACCTATGCTAAGGAGCTAGTGGCACGCATGGGATTGAGTAAAACTGATGATGCCGGAGTCGAGCCTCCAGAGTTTGGCGCCGCTGCTGATGGTGATGCAGACAGAAACATGATCCTTGGTAAAAGGTAGCAGACTCATGTACTTTTTTCAGTGAGAGCACAGAGATCTAGAGCGGGTATACCACTCTTACCTTTAACCAAAAATTATCTCTTCTCCGCAGGTTTTTTGTAACTCCTTCGGATTCAGTTGCCATAATTGCTGCAAATGCTGTTGCGGCCATACCATACTTCAGGTCTGGTTTGAAAGGTGTTGCTAGGTATGCATTCCGGTTCTTCTTCTTGTTTTTGTTATGGGTCATAGATTGAAAGAGCTGGACTTTGGTGTCATACATTTTGTACAATATTTATTTTCTCATTTAATTCTCAACTTTCACATTTGTGTTTTAGGAGCATGCCAACCTCAGCTGCCCTTGATGTCGTTGCAAAAACTTTAGGTTTGAAGTTCTTTGAGGTACATGTCACTGTGCAGCTTCTCTCTAGCTTCTATCTACTGCAATTACTTAACTTGGTCCGTTTTTCTCATATATCTATCTTCCAGGTTCCAACAGGCTGGAAATTTTTTTGCAATCTTATGGATGCTGGGATGTGCTCTGTATGTGGAGAAGAGAGTTTTGGAACTGGTTAGTGTCTGTTGCTAGATCATCACATGTCTTAAAACTTTAAGAACCGTACACAGCTCACAAACAACCTTTTTCCTCAGGTTCGGATCATATCCGTGAGAAAGATGGGATTTGGGCAGTTCTTGCTTGGTTATCCATACTGGCTCACAAGAACAAGGAAAGCCTTGAAGGGAATGCAAAACTCGTGACGGTTGAAGACATCGTCCGCCAGCACTGGGCTACTTATGGCCGTCACTATTACACTCGATACGACTATGAGGTAAAACTGAAAATTTCGTTATTGGGTTACAAACGAATACCATTTACCATTTACTAATTTCTAAATATTTCATCCATAGAATGTTGACGCAACTGCAGCTAAAGAACTCATGGGGCTCTTGGTTAAGTTACAATCTTCACTTCCTGATGTCAACGAGTATCTCTCGCCACTTCGTTTCAAATCCATTCCTTTTTTATTTGAATGACTTTTCAGACTCCAGACTCATGTTCTTAGATAATTGGTCAGGATTATAAAGGGAATTCATCCGGAAGTGGCAAATGTTGCAAGTGCAGATGAATTCGAGTACAATGATCCAGTAGATGGCTCTGTTTCAAAGCACCAAGGGATCCGATACTTGTTTGAGGATGGATCACGACTTGTAAGTCAATATGTCTAAAATGAATTCATAAACACAGAATCAAGAACTTAATGTAGTAGAAGCTAATCCGGGTCTGTTTCTCTTGTCCATTGAAGGTGTTCCGTCTCTCAGGAACTGGCTCGGAAGGAGCGACAGTAAGGGTCTACATTGAACAGTATGAGAAGGACGCCTCAAAGATTAGCCGAGATTCTCAGGATGCTCTCGCTCCTCTGGTCAGATTCAGATACCTTATCGATCTTTGTCATGTTTGTTAACACCAAACGCTAAACTGTGTTGTTAATGTCTGGTTATTCACAGGTTGATGTTGCTTTAAAGCTGTCAAAATTGCAAGAGTTCACCGGGCGATCATCCCCAACCGTCATTACATAATATTGCTTTCCCAAGATGATGTCTCCGATAAGTACTGTTCTTATAACTTCATTTCGTATGAATTACTCGAGTGATACGATATTATACAAAATTATACGTCTATAATGGAAAATACATTAGGCTCGCAATCACATTCTAGCTTTGTTTCGACTCCCAAAAAGAAAAAGAAAAATGTCACAACATCGGAGCATGTGCGCCAGATGGTAGCAAGAGGAAAAAGCGATCCAACAATAACTGATACCTAATAGCTGTGGGGTGCGGTGTACGCAAATAGATAATGGACCCGAGAGAATGCGATGCCAAACTAGAATATAAATGTTTATTAACTGTATCGTGAACTAGACCAACCAAATATTCCGAGAGGTCTTTTACGCCTGTTAAGTTATTGGTAATACAAAACCGCGAGATTAATTAACCCAGGGAACAAAAACAAGAGATTACAGTATATAACAGAAGTAGGTGCTAGGTTGTATAATCTTTGTTGAAAAAAAAAAAAAAGATGAGCATGGTTCACGGGTTCTTACAGTATTTGGTTTTAAAATCCAAAAGACAAGAAAGGCATCATTACCATCAAAACACTCCTCCCAGTTTAGGCATTCTTCCGTTTTCCTTTCTCCATATTTGTTGTCTTTTACTTGGCTTTTGTCTCAACAATGACAAATGATTTAGCTAACCATCATTTTCCAATATAAAGTTGATTGTTAGCTATGTTACACATTTGGGTATGTCTCTTGGTTCTATCCATATTCAAAGCATCGAGTTTAGTGTAAGATCACCTATCATTCGGTAACAAACCTTTTTTGTAATGATGTTACGTATATATTTTGTAATTTCTGTAAAATTATACTGCCAATTGCCAAATATTGAAAGAGTCCTACAAGAATACTTTAAAAGAATAATCGAAAACGTAACATTTTTATATTAAAAATATATTATATTAGTTACATCAGTGAGGTAGAGTTGGTACGAATATTCTCGTTTATATGGGGTTGACTCATAATCTTAGACCGTCAACTAGTGTTATCATTGCGTTGAATGTAGTTCAAAGTGTGGACTTTCACACCAAAATTGTTCGATTTAGCACAACAGGTTACACATAGTCTCAGACTTATATAAAAGGGTCCAATGTTTAATGATCGAATCCGAGTGTATAAGACGAAGATCTCCGGCCGGCTTAGAAAGCAATGGATCGGATGATATGACATATAAACAAGTCTTAATTAACTATAAATTCCCAAGTGTTTTAGTCTAGTAGATCTATCATATACAAGCTGTACTTATCAGTGTTTAAGAAAGTGTTTTGCGTGTATGCGCTTAGCAAACATCGTAAATAATCATATATATATATATTGGAGATCGAGAGACGTTTTAGGATGCGTTGGGTTTCGTATGTTATTCTGTAGCATGAGAGAAACTCTAGTTGAGTGGCTCTTTGTCCGGATTAGTTAATACTTTACAATAAAATCCATATAATTACAAAATACCAAAATACCAAAGATATTTGAAATAGTTGTATTTTTTTTATTGTACTCCCCTCGTTTATCTCATCCTTTAAATTATACAGTAAAACCTCTATAAATTAATTCTCGGTAAATTAATAATCGCTATAAATTAATAATTTTCTTTGGTCCCAAGTTGGGATAAATGTAATTTTGGACACTATTTGATAATATAATAAGATAATATTTTTTTGAAAATCCTTTATAAATATATGGTCCATCAATAATGTAAATTAATAATTATATAAAATTATCTAAATATATATATATATATATATACACATTACTTTTTATTAGAATTTATTTTTAATATTTTTACTATATAAAAATCTTTGAGTGTTATTTTCAAAACATGATAATTGTTATTTTTCTTGGAATTGATTTTATAAAAATATTCTTATTTTTGATTTTTTTACCAAATTAGGAAAGTCTCTCTATAAATTAATTTATCGAAAAATTAAAACCTCGATAAATTAATAGATTTTCATGGTCTCAATATTATTAATTTATAGAGGTTTTACTGTAGTATTGGACCGTGATAGCGCGTCAACCGAAATATATGATATCTTGTAAAAACCAATTATTACAGATTTATAATATTTTACTACTATTTTCATGTTTGATTTTAATTTTATATACATCGATAATAAAAGGGGCCAAATGATTATATAAGTTTTTTTTTCCTATCCTTAATAGAATTATCTATACTATAGTCCTGTAATACTTGAGTTTATTCGATAGCACCTCCGACAAAATATACTTCAAACCGAGTATATGTAGTGGAGCTACAGCGCATGCATGCAAATTATCAATTATGCGTCGATCGGCTTCTTTATCAATAAATCAAGAAACTTATTTAGACGTAAACATAGATATATATGTTCAATTATTTATTTAATTATCACGTTCTTATAAACGTACTGTAAAATATCTTAGGAAATCCCTAAAACGACAACTGAATTGAAAAAAAATAAACGAAAAGATTTTGCTGATTCTTTTTACATTGTCGTCGTTTTATATTATTTGGAAAGACTGAACTATATTCCAAGTAAATAAAATATTCCGACTCAAAAGTACTATAGTAACAACAAAGGAAAACTCACATTTATTATTACATTTATACTTTTTTTTTATAATTACATTTTTAAACTTTGCAAGTATGATGTTCATATTTTCAAGAAAAAGAAAGACTTGATCGATGACTGAGATATTGATTAATGTATTATTGCCTCGTCGGCATAGCGGTTAACTAAAGCGAGGGCATTGCTGGTCAATTTCTTGACGGCATCGACTCGTGAGCAGACGTCATCTCTGATGGAGTTGTCTTCGTGGACGTCTTTGAACCCGTCCGTACAAGTATATTCGTCAGTGAGAGCTGCGCTAAGCCAAGTTTTGACATTGCTCATCTGGAACCTAAATGATTGGACTGAGCCAGACGGAGAGACAAGCTCTTTCATCTGTTTCATCGAACCTCTCATATCATCGACGGCGTCTTTCAGATTCTCGAAGCAGTCTTTGAGGACGGGGGTTGGGTGCTGGTCGCGGTTGTAAGAGTTTTGGAGGTAAGAGAGAAGGTCGAGAGTGTTGTGGAGAGTGAAGGAGATGGCTACGCGTGCGAGGCGGTTCGAGTCATTTTGGATGGAGTTGGCAAAAGAGGAGAGAGTTGAGAAGCAGAGGTCCGGATATAGTGTGGTGTTGCAGCTCTTACGGATGAAATCGGAGCCGTCAGATGATGGGAGTGGGGGATCAACGGTGAGGATTGGTTGGAGAAGGGATGATAAGAGAAGAATAAAGAGAATATGTCTCATCATTGTTACCATATTGTGTGATGTGTTTGGACTTTTAGATTCATGAGCCTTTCTTTTGGAGTTATTTTATAGGGTTTTTGAAATGACTTATCCGTCATGTTATCTCACTTATTAAATATGAGATTTAATAAGAGCAAAACATTTGGTTCAGTTTGGAGGTGAACCGGAATGTTCTGCCAACAATTTTTCTGCATGCGTGTTTATTTTTTATAAAAACGGTTTAGTCGGTGAAGTGACTTTAGTGGAGTGGTCCGCTCCCTACGAATGTAGTGATTAGGCTAATGGGTCGGTCTGTTGTGGTCCAATGGTTGACAAAAAAACGGTTTAGTTGTTAAATAAATAAAAAATGATTAATAAACAATTTTATTAAGATAGAAATTAATGATATATATTAAAAAATAATTTAGGAGATGTGATAGCTCAACTTAAACTTCTTTAAACAAAATGTAAAGCTATATATATTGCAAATGTTGACAATGGTATTCCAATGAAATTTTTTATATATAACGTATAGTTATTATTCTCTATATAGCCCTAAATTACTGTATTAATCCACTAATATCCCCTATATAATAAAACGGAAGTACACAACATTGTTTTTGTAGACTTTATTATTTTTATAAGTTGGTTACAAATAGGTCATAGATAGGTTATAGATTAAATAATATATTCATTGGTTACAAAAAGGTCATAGATAGGTTATAGATTAAATAATATATTCATTGGTTACAAAATAATAACAGGGCGCAACCTTAATTGTTTCCGAAAATCATGCTAGAGAATATATTCCAAATTGTTAAATGAATTTGTATCATCCCGTACAAACTTTATTTTCGGAAGATTTGTAAGCTACAACACATTCTTTCCAAACATCTAAAAACACAATATTGCAAATTTATTTTCGGCAGATTTGATTGCTATACAACATTGTTAATATACTTTTAAAAGAAAATAAAAATATACACTACAGCATAAAAAAGGAATAAAATCTGCGCAAAATGATCACATCTCCGAGATCTTATTCTGAAATTAAAAATCAAATCTTAACGACAATCTTCCAAACTTTCAATATAAAACATGTAAATCTCCTTTTACCAGAATACATTTCTCATATTCACAAAAATATAAAAATGACAATGGTTTCTCAATTTACAATGCTAAACCGTCTCAAACCCTACAAAAATTCATGGTGTATTAGAGCTAAGATTATGACCCGTGCTAGAGCACCTATTTTGTTAATCTAGAATCATTAACAATATAAAACTTACAAAATAGTATTTTTTTGGGGGATTTTCAAAAATATTCCTTTTCCTATGTCATTTTTTAAAAATACCCTTTCATGTTGGTCATTTTCAAAAATATCCCTTTTCTATGAATAAAATCACTAAATTCTAAACCCTAAACTCCAAATACTAAACTCTAACCCCTCAAAACTATATCCTAAATGTAAAATGATAACCCAAACCTAAAAAAAAAAATTCTAAAAATTAATTTAACACATTGAAATTATGTAAAAGAGGGTAAAAATGAAAATATTCAAATAAGAGGGTATTGTTGAAAAGGGATATCCCAAAAAAGGTATTTTTAACAAATTCTCATCTTTTTTCAAGTTATCATATTTAACATATGATTTTATTGCATAATATTTTATCCAATATAACTTTTAAAAACAATCACATAAATTATATTTTATATAAAAATTACAGTATAAGTAAAACAAATTTCAAGTCTTAATCTAGTTACTTAGTAAACTTATATTTATAACATTTAGATTCATTGAAAAAAAGTAAATTTTAGATTTTTCCTATAAATATTATTACCACGGATATATATGGCAAACAGTAACAATTTTTATGTGACAATAAAAATAATTTGATCATATTATATTACTATGAAACTAATACTTAAATATTCGTTATTCGTTACAAAATATTCGTATACGTTACAAAATATTCAAATGGCGATAAATGACTTGAGTAGCACAACCGAAAACGACGATACCTCGGTTGATTATATAAAGTCTTTGGTCCCTAAAGCCTGAGACATGTCAAGGGCAGATTTCGAAGATAAAGTGCTTGAGGTCCATTCGGATATGCTCTTAGACATAGGCTATGTAGACGAGGTTGTATCGAATCCTTTGATTCACCAGAGATTCCGGTTAAAATGAACATCATTGATCGTCTTAAGGGAGTCATCGCGTGAGCCACTGTTGCCAAGTGCATTGTATATCTATATCCTTATTCTCAACAATAGGGGTCTTAAATCAAAGAAGTTTATATGTGTTCTGGTTGTATGATTGATATAATTATAACTCAAGAAAAAATATCATATGAGAATGTTACTTTATTTGGGCCTTCGTTTAATGTAAGCTAAGAAATAAACGTTGGCTTTGCCATGTTGGGCAGCTTTAGTAAGCCCATAAATATTTCACTTGGCAACAGCGGTGTAAGTGTGTAACACATGATCCAAGCAGAGCAGTAATAGCACAACCGCTATGAGAGACAATTGAATCAAATTAGTGTGTGTAATGGACATAGCAGACGGGATAAATAGTGCATAACAAGAAGTGAAACAATAGTTCAATGTTAGTTATAAAATGTGTAGTACGGGTCATCAATTTGTTAGCAATTTGATTGGCAGAGATACCTATTTTTTTCTACTAGAATTGTTTCGGTCAATAACACTATAATCTTTAACTAAAAACTTGAACTACAATAAAACAAAACATGACCGCACTTAACTTTACCACAATCATGTTTGCTGCCTAATTACGACCGCCTTTTGTTACAGCAATATTGCTTTTGTACATTTTTGTCTGCATGTGTTTTATTTTGACACAAAGGCATAATAATTATGTTGCATTGAAGACTTAGATAGTGAATGAGAACGTACAATGTACCCCATAATATTAGGAGCTTCGACGTGTTAAACGCCATTAAGTTCCCATTCAACAATTTAAATGCAAGACAACAAAGTTCCTAAAGTTGTTGAATCAAATATTCCCAAACAAATACAATGATATACTTTTAACTTAGTTACATATACTACTTTAATACTAAGTTACTGCCTGATAAACATAAATAAAACCATGAGAATACAAAATTTAGAGGTGAATAATTAACGCATTGGTTGTTTACGTTAATTACTATGGCCCCAAGAATACTAATCAGATTGGCCTGAATTCACGGATTATAAAGACATGTGGGTATCATAATAATCCTTGGTCACTTTTTCTCTTCTCTTCCCTTCTTTCTTTTGGCAAAATAATTTTGCTTGAGAAGAGAAATATAGTATAATTGTAGTGTAAACAAATAAACAAAAATGTTTGCAAAGAGTTACGTGGCTTACTGATACAGCGAGGAGGATCACATGCGTCAGATCACTATTTACAACAATCCTTTATTAGGCTCATGTATTAGTCAACCTCATAAAACAGTTCGTACCCATTAATCATCACCACCATTTCGCATTGTTAGAGATAATTCCAGCAAAAACGGCGTCGGATAAGGGTTTTTTGGCCTTTCGTGTTTTACATTTTGGGTGCAATAGCATAATTATCATTTGAAACCGTACTATCCGGAGATTAAAAATTTGGATTAAGGACGGATGATTCATTCATTACTCGGACATATGTCGTTTTGTTATTAAAAAAATGTACGTACTGATAAATTCATGTTAATGATTCTATGATTTTCCAGCTATCTTGTTTAATTATTAACGACGATTAATTGGAGTTACTAGCAATTGTATATGAGTCACATAATGATTAGCATTTTCATGTGCCATGCATGAGGCTACTCTCTTTCTTTATTCCAATTTATATTCCATCCGAATTTTTTAAAATGATAAACTAACAGTCTACATTAGTCTATGCTTTGATCTATCTCTAGATTAACCGTTGCCAACACAAAACAATCTCACGATTTTGACGTAATCATCTCATCAGTTTTTCACCATAACACCAAACTCTCAGTCCATCTCTTAATCTTATAACCTATATGTGGGAAAATAATGTTTTCTAGCCTCCTGCATATTCAATACAAGATCATACGTCAAACCAAAACATATGCAAATCTTAATAGACTTTTGAATCGACATGTGCTTTAATAATGTTTCTGACTAGATATTCTTACCTTAAGCACCATTGCCTTAAGCCTCATTGAAAATAAGTTATTGATTGTGTGTTTGAATCATAATGTTTGTTCACAAAGTTTTCTTCATGATAGAGGTTATATAGAAGCACAAAGAACCGAAAAAGGAAATGTATACTCATCAAACTAAATGGCATTTCCATAAAAATCAAAAAGAATACAATAAACTTTTTTGAAAATACTATATAATAATTTTCACACTCGAATCAAACCAAATGCAAGATGTCTTGTCTATCACATGAGTAAGTGGATTACAGATTTCAATCCACAGAATTTGGATCTTAGCTAAAAATTTATTAAGTTACTATATACATCGATCGAGTTTTTAAAGAGGTTTCATAATCACAAGTTCACAACCACAAGATTTGTTTCAAAATAAGCTATTGAAACGAGTAATAAAACAACAACAGAGAAAATTCACAAATGAGAGAAATCTTTTTCTAATTGTAGGTCCAATAAAGCCTAAATTAATGGGAAACCAAAAATCAAATGTCAATAGTGATTTACTAATTATGCCTTGGTTAAAAAGAGGAAAAATAAAGCAAAAAAAATTAATCACAAAACTCCAAAATCACCTAATTTAGATCACAACACGTGTCGCTTGCCAATACGACGGTGTGTCACATGGTAAAAAAAATCGTTAAAACTCAACTTTATTTTTTTTGTCTTTCTTCATAATACATATCACAGATTTCAACTTTTGTTTGTTTCGATTCTCTCTCACACCGTACCGACGGCGTACCACTCCTCCCACACCGTTCTCATTAAACTCTCTCAAACCCTAAAACCCGAACCCGGTTATTCAAATACCCGGTCAAGGCACATTTCGCCTCGGAATCCAAAAACCCCATACCCGATCTAACATGGAGCTACGACCAATTACAAAATCCCACGTGGTGATCATTCATTGGTTCTAATTCTGGAATCCAAGAGGACCTTTTCTAGTATAAAGAGCCCCCCCTTTGGTCCTCCTCTCTCTCTCTCACTCACTACTAAACAAACACACAAAAAACAGAGTAAAGAATGGCGCGAAAATCCCTAATTTTCCCGGTGATTTTGCTCGCCGTTCTTCTCTTTTCACCGCCGATTCACTCCGCCGGTCACGATTACCGCGACGCTCTACGCAAAAGCATCCTCTTCTTCGAAGGCCAGCGTTCCGGTAAACTCCCTCCAGATCAACGTCTCAAATGGCGCCGTGACTCTGCTTTACGCGACGGTTCCTCCGCCGGAGTAAGTACTCTTACCTACATTTCTCAAAACATCTCTCTTCCCCGACGACGTTTTTCTCACTTTTTCTCTCTCTCTCTCTCTCTCTTAAGGTTGATTTATCCGGTGGTTACTACGACGCCGGAGACAACGTCAAGTTCGGTTTCCCGATGGCTTTCACGACGACGATGCTTTCATGGAGTATAATAGATTTCGGCAAAACAATGGGACCTAGCTAAGAAACGCCGTCAAAGCCGTTAAATGGGGAACGGACTACCTCCTAAAAGCGACGGCGATTCCCGGAGTCGTCTTCGTCCAAGTCGGAGACGCTTACTCCGATCACAACTGTTGGGAAAGGCCTGAAGATATGGACACGCTTCGTTCCGTTTACAAAATCGATAGAGCTCACCCTGGCTCTGACGTCGCCGGTGAAACCGCAGCCGCTTTGGCCGCAGCTTCAATCGTTTTTAGGAAACGCAATCCTGCTTACTCCAGACGTTTACTAGACCGGGCTACACGGGTACGTTACGGTTCAACTCTTGAACCATTGCATTGATTGTGGTTATTTAACTTTTTTTAATTATTACTAATATGATGTAATTGATAAAGTGCTTAGTAATTAGTAGTATAATATAGTCAAAGACTACTGTGGCCGTTCAAGCAAAATTTTTATTATTATTCTCTTTGTTTTTTTTTCCTTTAATAAATACAGTTTATTTTTTTTTTCCATTTTGACATCCTTTAATATAAATACAGGTTAAATAATTACAAGTTTTCAATTTTAATCGATTATTCTTTGCTTGTGAAAGAAGAGATTCTTTTTTTTTTTCATAATGTTGAGTACTTTATTTTTGCTGATGATTGGTCCATTTATATGATTCGTTTTAGTAATTTTGACTTTTTTTTTAGTATAGTTCTTACGTAAATGTACGTTTGAGTAAAATATTTGATCTTACGTAGAGAAGATATATAGTATCAATAATTCACGGGACTTGGAATATAAATGTTTTGTTGATTTGATTTGTTGTTGTAATGTGAAAACGTGGGAGCAGGTATTCGCGTTTGCTAACAGATATCGCGGCGCGTACAGTAACAGTCTATACCACGCGGTGTGTCCTTTCTACTGTGATTTCAACGGTTACCAGGTAAAAGTTTTTTACTATTTTACCCATTTTAATATCAGCCGTGGGATAATGATAAATTCTTGATTTTGACGTTTTTGAACATCTGGTGCAGGATGAGTTACTATGGGGTGCGGCGTGGCTGCACAAAGCCTCGAGGAAACGAGCGTACAGAGAATTCATTGTGAAGAATGAGGTGATTCTTAAGGCTGGAGATACAATTAATGAGTTTGGTTGGGACAATAAGCACGCTGGGATTAATGTCTTAATCTCCAAGGTATAATTAACCCATTCTTTTATTATTCCATCTCGTTTGTGGTCAACCACTGCATGGTTTTTGGTGCGCATTGATTGATTGTTTGGTTTATAATTCCATCATAAGTGTCAAGATTTTGGTGTGGTGTTAGCGAGGTTTTAGGGAAAGAGTGGTGTTTTTTTGTTTGTTTTGGAATTCTTTTTTCGGTGTGTTGTTTGGTTGCAAGGGGACTACTAAAGAATTAAATTAACATAGGTAGAGAGAGATGTGTCTGGTTATCACGTGTTTGTGGCACGACTTTTGATCATATAATTGGAAGTGGGGTTCACATTACAATTATGACCTATCTAGTTATATTTTGGTCTTCCATATGCTTCATTTATCTTGAACAAAACCGGCTTTAGATTTTGATGTGTGAACCAATCGAGTCTTTTTAAACAACTAGGTTCATGCTACGGTCGTGTTTTATATAAAAAAGTGATGTGGGATATTTTAATTAAGAGAAGATAGAATAGGGAGGTAGATGATTGGAACTTACACATGATGAATAATGGGAATTAGCCAATTAGAAATGGTCATGTGATGTGGGAGCTAAAATCTTAAGGTAAGACTTACCTCATTGGACATTCCCCTTTTTTTTGTCCAGTGTGTGCTCAACATGCCTCCTAGATTTGGCATCATATAATTTTTAATAGTATAACCTTACCAAATGGTAGCCAGAGACTCACATGGCCCCATGATCCATGACTACTTGACTAGTGAATGGATAAAAAGTTTGTATATTATATAATATAGAAACTTGATAATCAAATGTAGGTAGGTGAAATGTATACAGTATGGATTTTGTGCCCTTTCCTGTTGGAAGGAGTTTGCATGTGGTGTATCACATGAGTAAACCTCCTATTTGTGGTTTTGGATATAGAGTATTAAAAAAACTAAGGTATATAGCAACATTATTATTAGTATCAGAGTATCAGGCTCAAGCCTATTGGGTCAAGTGGGGACAGTAAAAAAAGAGAGAAGGGTAAAAAAGTCTTTGGTTACTGTTACAAAGCATGTGCCTCAAAACTCAAAAGGCTGTGAAAAAAAAGAAAAAAAGAAAGAAAGTGTCATGTCCTCCCTTACCAGTTCCCATTGTGCTGCAAAAGCCTAAGTGGGTTTTATTGTTTTGTCATTTCTCAACGGTATCTTTTGCTTCCGCAAAAATTGATTTGTCAAGGAGTCAAGACCCTTTCATCATCTCAGTTTTTCACATGGCGCTCTGTGTTTTTTTTTTTTTTCATTACTTCTGTCCAATCCTTGATCTTTCTTTGTTATTATATACTGTATTTAGCTTTGACCATATCCCAAAACCGTGATCTTTATATAAAGTTTCTTTTTTTGTCTTGTTGTTTTGAAAACAGGAAGTGCTAATGGGAAAAGCAGAGTATTTTGAGTCTTTCAAGCAAAACGCAGATGGGTTTATTTGTTCTATATTGCCTGGAATCTCTCACCCTCAAGTCCAATACTCTCGAGGTAAAGAAAATACAAAAAAAAAAAAACCCATCATTTTTTCCTAATATCAAAGTACTTTTCCCACTTCACGTGATTTTTTTTACTTTTGTCTTTTCCTCTCAAAATGTTCAAACTTTTTGTAATGTTTTTATCTTTAATTAATTAGTAGTAATCTGATATATTTTGTCTTATATACACAGGAGGGCTACTAGTGAAGACTGGAGGGAGTAACATGCAGCATGTAACATCACTATCTTTCCTCCTATTGGCTTACTCCAATTATCTGAGCCATGCCAAAAAGGTTGTGCCTTGTGGCGAATTAACTGCCTCCCCATCTCTCCTCCGCCAAGTCGCCAAGCGTCAGGTAATGGTCCCAATTTTTTCAGACCAAAACAAAAATAACATCTAGATAGCCGTTTTTGCTCTTTGGGACCAGATCGATCAAGAAACACATACATAGCCGTTTGTTTAATGTTGTGTGTGAAAATGTGAACAGGTGGATTACATTCTAGGAGACAACCCGATGGGACTGTCTTACATGGTTGGATACGGTCAAAAGTTTCCACGTAGGATTCACCACCGTGGCAGCTCGGTTCCTTCGGTTTCAGCTCATCCAAGCCATATAGGATGCAAGGAAGGCTCTCGCTATTTCCTCAGCCCAAATGCTAACCCAAACCTTCTGGTTGGTGCCGTTGTTGGTGGACCTAATGTCACTGACGCTTTTCCCGACTCGAGACCTTACTTCCAGCAGTCTGAGCCCACGACTTACATCAACGCACCACTCGTCGGCCTTCTCGGTTACTTCTCAAGCCATTCTTCTTGGCGATGAGCGATGATCTTATTAGTTATATCTCTCCTTTAGAGGTGTGCTGGAAAACTTGAGGCCACCCTAAACCCCTTTTTTTATTTATGTTATTGCCACTCTTTATTTTCTACTACTTAACCAACTGTATTGTAAGCCCGTAATTAGTGAAGAAGAGAAAGAGTTGTCTTGGTGTCTAAACTTATCTTGGCAGTCATTACTTTTATGCATATAGACGAGACGACCATTGAATAGAGTCAGTAGAACAGTTGATACGAACCACCTAAACATAAAAAGTTGAAAACGCTAAATTGTCTTAATTCAAGCGCTAAATTGTCTTATTTCAAACGTTAATTTGAGAAAGCATATGTTCTGATTTTTATAACAGCTACCCACAAGGGAGGTCCATATACTATTATCAGCCCAAAAAAATAGAGGCCCATGCTGTGTGATTTTTTTTTTTTTTTTTTGGCCAAGTACCAACCTTTATGAGTATAGTGTGGTCTGAATTAAAAAGTCAAGAGATGCTGAATTATTCTGAATTTGGATGTTCTTGTTATAGCATCACTTTGCCTTATATAGCTCAGAGTTAGTTTTGCATATGATTTAGGTTGTTGTATTTGCCCATGAGACCAAGTAGTCTATATCACTGTGCTACATGTAGATAGGTCATTAAATACTTGGACCGAAACAATGCAGCTTCTTAAGTTGTCTATGCTGTTTTTTTTAATTTGAAATATATGAGATGTTTGTACAAATCAGGACATTAACTCCGCTTATGGCCCGGCATGGAACTGCATCATTAGAACCAGCTTCGGCTCATATTTTACTCGGCCTCTTCCCTTGGTGGATTCTTATATTTTCATATGGACAAGGTTTACGTTATTCTCTTCAAGACCGCAATGTACTAATCTACAAGCCCACATTTTGTTTCCATGATGGCTTCTTTCGATGATGATGAAAAGCTATCCTCTTAAGTCTTAAATACCACAGACCCCTAGGTTATAAAAATATGTAACATCTTTAACTAAGTTTGGGCCAAAGGAGGCCTTCAAGAGAGTGGGTGGAGTGAAGCCGTTTGGCCTTCTAACTTTAGGGGAATAGCAATATCTGCAAAACCTTTTTAAGCTTTCAAAAGTTGACAGGGAATTATTTTTGTTTTTAAGTTTTTTTTGGTGAGTTTTGAAAAATGAGTTCCTTATTAATTTTATTTCAGGTGTTATGTTGTTTGTTCGAAATTGAATACTATTATATTGTTTAATATTTCATTTGATGAAACATTTATTCCAATAGGAAAAAACAAAATAAATATCTTTCAAAACCATTATAAAACTTGAGAGTTATCTACTACTTTATAATCTTATGATATTCAAACTGTTAAGGCAAATTATTTTAACGGTTAATTATAATTTAAAAAATTGGCACAGTATCCTTGATATTTCATAATCGACTCTGATTCTTCTAAATTTTGTTTGTTTTTAAAAGTGATGTTAAATTCCAAACCCCAATCATCTGTATGATTATAAGTTTATAACCAACGAATGATTGATACGTGTATCTTCTTCTCTTTTGTTATAAGGTTTGATACATACATATAATTTGATTATAACCAATGGATGATTGATACATATATCAAAAAACAAATTCAAGCATTATCTAAAAAATGTACTTTGAAGTTTGAAACGTAAGACATTTATGTTTTTGCCGGTGATTTAGGTAAAACTGTTGATCGCAAAATATCCATGTCCTTGTCTTGTGTTGAGCACAAGACATGTCCACGACAAAGCCTAAAATAACAAGTTTTTTTTTTTTTTTTTTTTTAATGTTCACACAAACCTCAGAGATAATACAAGTTTGGTTTATATTTAGGTTAATGACGAACAACCAGTTGTGTGTGTTGTCAAACAAAGAGAGAAGACATTAGAAATTTTTTTGGAAAGCTATGTTTCCGGAAAAACAAAATGTAAAACGTTAAATCGCTCATTTTAGGCCACTCAATTCAATTATTTCTTTCAATTGTCACCAACAAAAACTTGAGCAATGAAGATTCATGGAAAATAGGACTACACAACCACTGGTCAATTTACAATTTTTTATAGCCTTAAATCGTTCTCAATACCAATAGATAAACAAGAGAGATGAAACGTTGGCTTGTCTCAACATTTTTCTAACATTAAATCAATGAAAAATGATACAAAATTTTCAAATCAAAATCAAACTTATATTTATTAACTAAATTATGTATAAACATGTAGTATAGTGCTTTGTACCGGTAATGACGTAATGTTGATGTGTCACAACCCGGATCCAAATCCACATAAGACATGTTTTGGAAAAAAAGAACATATCGACTAATTCAAGAGACATAACACACTAAATATAAAAGTATCATCTTATAATTTTATAGGTTCAGGTTGTCTTTTGTTGTGAGTATAAATGACATACATTATATATAGGTAAATGTTAATGTCAGCGCACACTATCCTCTCCTATAAATGTGTTTATCCCTATAGTGAAATATCATCTCATAATTTCCACAAAAATCTCTTTCTAAGAAGAGTGTATTTAATTGAGAATGAACGAGATAACACTTAAAATGAGCATTAGGAATCATAAGAATCCATCAGTTGATATAACAAATCACAAACGGACTAAAATTAGCCCCAACAATGTACTTTTGAATTGTGTAGTGGTAGACTGGTAGTTCCAATTGCACAACTTGGTGGGGGCATGAAAAGACAACAAGAGTAAATGGTGTGAGATATGCAATACTGATAAGACGAGGATCGTTCGTTCTTATCCACTCATAAAATATGAACGTGTTTTTTGTGATGAATTTACAATTTCACAGGTTAAGTAAAGCTCTTTTGTTTTTATTTTTGGTCCTCCTCACCAAACTTTTCTATGGAGATATACATCTTCTTCACCGTTATTACTTTCATACGATATAATTTCTCTGCCTCAACAAATATAAATATCTATGGTTCCTACTCACGAATTTGGTATTTATTCTCTTTAGCAAATGTATCCAAAATTTTCGTTTGTGATCAGAAAAAGATGATTTAATAACGATAGTGAATATTTATTCGACCTTAAATTCTTGACAGACATGACAAACGTATATCTGTTATTGCTTAAGGTTATAAAGTAATAATCCTACAATAATAGATCAAAGCATTACAAACAATGATCAAATACAGAGACGCCCTAACGCCTTCTCCCGCACGTAAATATATATAAATGGTATAGGCTATAATCATAATCTAATGATTAAGAATAACATATTACCATCGCAAAAATAAAATAAAAAACCTCAAAAAGGTTTATAAAAAGAAATCAAGAAAGATTTTTAGGTAGGTGAAGTAGAAGAGTAGTTCATTCCACTGGATTCTCCTGTCGACAAATCAAGAAGCATCTTCTTGTATGGCATTGCATTCATAAGCCTGAAACCAACAAAACATTAACTCGTTATGATTTCAGTTGCAAAAGCTCGAGCTTCTTCTTATAAAGGAAAATACAAAAATCATACCTCTCTTTGCGCTTCTCCAAGAACCGAGCCAAGGATGCTTTCCGAGCTTGTGGAACTGATAAGAAAGCAATTTTTGAGTTTTAGATATATTCTATGTGATTTTTCCAAAAAGAAAAAAGAAAGAAGAAAAAGAAAAGAAAAGATATGTTTTAAGATTATACCCGAAGGAATCATGTTTCCAGGAGCTGCTGCATTGAATGATTCGATCATGCTCATTGCATTAGTCGTGGCAACATCAACGTGTTTGTTGTCCCTACATTTTGAGTAAGTATCATTGTGATTGGCAGAGCTTGACGATGCAGCAGCAGCAGTGTTATGGATTTGTTTTCCATACACTTTCTCAGCTTCTCGAACCGGTTGTTGTTTCTTCAAGCTGCTCTCTCCAGTTTCACCTTTAAAACCTTTCCCAGCACATAACATGATGGCTTGAGCCTATTCATAAATCATCATTAGCCTATGTTATTAGAACGTGTCATGTCATGTGTAAAATGTTAATCGTATGGAATCTTGATTATATATACCTTATCAGGAGATATGTCATTAAAGACGCTAACAGTTCCAGCGTAGAAGATAGTGAGCTGAGGAGGAGTTGATCCCGAAGAAGCCACTCTGTTTCCACAAAGCACATAACCAAAATCACAAATATGAAAATAGTAACAATATTTTGTTGAATTCTTTAGCATTAAAAAAAAAATAAATACCGTGGAACAAGTGAAGGATGAGTTGGTAAAGGAACTGATCCGCCTAGTAATAGCGGGGTCGCGTTCTGAAACGCACCACCAAATTGGCCTCTGCGGAAAACGCTAGCCGCGGAAACTGATCCCCACTGGTATCCACCCGGAAACACCTTAGCCTCCTGCGACGTCAACATCTTTACATTATTACATGTCTCTAATATTCTTACAACAAAAAAAAGTTGCCAATATGAAACGTGATCCGTGATCCAAACGCCAGACGCCACATATATATTTTTAATTAGATTATATAATTTGTCCCTAACTTTGCGGCTGGCAAACGACCCTACAAACTCTTTCTTATCAACACAACTTCTTTTAATAAAATATTAAGAAAAAAATTCTGGTATTGGCCACACATACACAACAACACAAGATGACAATTATGATTTGGATGTGTGTGGGACACAAACATAACACAACTTCTTAAATGTGTGTGTTAAAAGAATTGCTTAAATGGTAAAAAATTATGATTATCCGGTAGGCTAGCTTATAAAACCATTAGATTACCAAGTAAACAACAAGGATTTAACAGAATTATTAAAAAATTAGGAAACCAAATTAATTGGTAACTAAATTAAAGAGACTGAGCTGAATGTTAGTTAAGTTGAACCAACCTGAAAATCTGAAGCAGGCATGAAATTTGAAGTAGCAAGAACCTTAGCCTTCCCCAATTGTCTAGCTGCCTTCTTACTCAACAACCCTAAAAGTATATAAATTTTTTTAACTTTTCATTCAAGATTTAATGGAATCTTTTATTTTAAGTTTCGGAATCTGAAATTTATATTAAAATATAGAAAAAAAACTTTTGGACGATATATAAACATTAAAAATAAAAAGATCCTAGAGACAAGAAGAACACAAACCTCGTACTCCGACACCATCATCGTTATTACAACTCAGATACTGCTTGTCGCTCAAACCCAGAAAATCTCTTTCCATTGCAATAGACAAAAAAAACGCTCAAATTACGTTATCTAGCTTCTCTCTGTTTGTGCACAAAACAATTCAATTTAAAAGAAAGAAAGAAAGAAAGAAAGAAGTGGAGAGAAACAACAACAAAGGAAGGTTTCGTTTTGGTAAACACACTTTTGGAGAGGAGTCTAATTTTTATAACCCGCTTTGTATTTCTTGTTGTTCTTTAAAGAAGGGTCTTTAATTTGCTTGATTAAAGCATGTGGTTGCTTTCTTTTTTTTTTTTAATACCGGGAACTAACGGTTGGTGTGACCGGTTAGACTGGTTAATTATCACGTGTTTATTCTTTTGATTTTTTTGATTTCTGAGGACCATATACAATTAGACATCTGTCGGTGGCTAAGTGCTTGTTTCTATTTAATTCTTTTTTTTTTTTTTTTCAAAAAGGTTTTGTGGCTTATTGGATTTGGATATTTTATTTGTGAACTCACTCTCTCACACATGTAAAAGGTGTGTGGGTTTGGTTCTTCGTATGCAGCGGTTTGATATTTATCACTTTCATTTCATTTTTTTTTTTTTTATGTTTTTCTTCGTAAAGTATTATGATATCTATCATGATGATGACTTTGATGAGCTGATCGCCGACGAGACTCTTTCGTGGAGACGAAGTGTCACTTTATTGGGTAACCCACGAGGGATGATGCTCAATGGGCTGAACGAAGTTTCCCTTAGCTTATATTAAGGCCTATAAAGTATGTTATCGATCGGCCCCATAAACACTGTCCACTAGATTGGCTAAATGCATAATTCTTCAAGTTTTCTTTTGAGTTTTGACATCAAACTAACCCTTAAAGAACATGTAGATTGAGTATTCTTACTAAAGCGAATTTTCTAATACGTGGAAGTTTTGAATCTTTGATAAATGTTATTGTTATACCATATGATACTATTTTTTTTTTCTCTTATACATCAAGAGTTTCAAACATATACATTTCATTTATTAGTTTAATGTATAGAAGAAGAACCAGGTTATTAAGCAATCTCTCATCGATGGTACATGTCAAAACTATCAGAAAATAAAGAATATGGAAAAGAATTAGTTGGTCTTTCAAAGTCATAAAAACCATTTGGCAAATTGGCTTACAATTTTAAATTACAATTTTTAATGATTTAAAAAAGGATATTATTAGACCATCAACAATGGAGGTGTTAAAAAAAATATTCAACAGTTTCATAACTCCAATGGAGTTGTTGAAAAAAAAAACTGACGTGGATTAATTTCTGTTGAATTCATTCAACCGGTTGAATAAAAAAATTTGGACCCCACAAACACATGCCCACATTCAATTTTCGTTTTTGTTTTTGTTTTTTTGTTTTTTTGTTTGTCAGAAAAAGGAATAAATATATGAGAGAGACATGTGTCGTATATTTATTGGACAGTAAGATTTTGGAGATGTTTTTTTATCTTATCATTTCAAAATCAATTATTATATAGTAAATAATTTTTTTTTATAAAATAATTTTTATATCAAAATTCATCATTTTTAAAACTCTATAAATAAAGACTTGCTTCATTTTATTCCGACACAAAAAAAAACCAACATTTCTACTATATTTTCAAATTCTTCTCTAATAAACTCTTGTTTATTTCAAATTTTTTTTTTTGGGAATGGATCCTAACAACAATCCTACCCAAAATTCTACTAATTACCGTTTTCCATTTCCAAATCCCAACAATTATCCAAATCTTTATTTCAACCAATCTCAAAATATCCCAAATTATGGCTTTCCACCAAATTTTCCAATCCCGTCATATGTTCCAAACTATAATCCATATTATGGATCCATGATGCCATATTCATCTCAACCACCTCTTTATTTTTCTACTCCAACGGGTAATGAAAGAGTTCAAGATGTTAAAGAAATTGAATTTCCCGGATTTTCTACGCAAGTAACTCTTGGAGGGATGAACAGTGCTGAAGCCACTCCAAATACAGAAGATTCAACTCCAACTCGCCGGAAAAGCCCCAAATGGACAACAGAGCAAAATTTGGTGTTATTGAGTGGATGGATTAAATATGGAACAGACAGCGTTGTTGGTAAAAACCAAAAAAGTGAAGCTGATTGGGGTAAAATTGTTGACTACTGTAATGAGCATTGCTTATTTCATCCTCCTCGCGACGGAGCTTCATGCAGAAATCATTACAACTACATGAATCAAAAAATAGGTAAATGGATTGGTGCTTATGATAACGCCAAGCGTTTACAACAAAGCGGCTGGTCGGAGAATGATGTATTGGCAAAAGCGTATGAATTATATTCAAGTTCTACAAAAGGCCAATTCAATTTAATGTCAGAATGGCAAGCTGTTCGTGATCAACCACGTTATGGTAGTCAAGTAGAAGGGAATACTGGATCTGGGAGCAGTGGATCGAAGAGATCTCGTGAGAGTGATGCAAGTGGAGGCAAACCAATTAATGAAAGAAAGAAATGAAGCTAAGAAGATGAAGATGTATCTAAAGCTAAGTGAAAAAGAGCATCTTGATGACCGAAGTAAAGAGTTGTTGGAGAAGTTGAGTCACGATCTATTTGGAAATTAACTATTCTCAACTGTCTGGTTCGGTTATGTATTTTCTGTTTTAATAATGTGTGCTTGTTTCGATCTGCTTTAATAACGTGTGTATGTATCTTTGTGTTTTAATAATGTGTGCTTGTTTTCTTCTTCTTTAATAATGTGTGCTTGTTTTCTTCTTCTTTAATAATGTGTTTTTTGTTTTCTTCTTTAATATTTGGCTCTTTCTCCGACAATGAAATTTGTGCCTTTCGGCTTTATCACAAAATCTAATCGATATCTATTAATTAAGTAAATGTAAATTTTGTTTGGAATCCAATGATATCAACCACTCAATTTCTTATAAATGAAACCTCATTCTTTCCTTTTTGTATACCAATAACACAATCCACATCTTACTAAAAAAATATCAATAACACAATCCTCAATGGATCCATATGATTTTCCTTTTGATGTTGAAGCTTACAAACGACAGTCACAAATTGAAGAAAGATATATCGTGAACCGGTTTAGAGAGCGTCGAAACAAAATAGAAGAAGATTATCCACGTCGTAGCACGAGAAAATATTTCAAGAGAGATCATGTAGCCGCGAACCAAAGATTGATTGACGAGTACTTTACTGATCAACCTACATATGATGATGCAATGTTTCGTCGTCGATTGCGGATGTGAAAACAAGTTTTCCTCCGAATCGTTGGTGACCTGTCAAACAGTGACAACTACTTCACCCAACGAGTTGACGCAGCCAATAAAGAAGGTATATCCCCACTAGCGAAATGTACCACAACTATGCGAATGTTAGCATATGGTATGGCGGCAGAAGCGGTCGATGAGTACATCAAAATCGGAGGTACTACATCATTGGAGTGCTTGCGTAGATTTTGTAAAGGAATCATACATTTGTATGAGCAAGTGTATCTCAGAGCTCCAACTCAAGATGACCTCCAAAGAATTTTGCATGTCAGCGAGATGCGGGGGTTTCCAGGGATGATTGGAAGTATTGATTGCATGCACTGGGAATGGAAAAATTGTCCTACGGCGTGGGAAGGTCAACTTACTCGAGGAGATATGGGAACCACCACTGTTATTCTTGAAGCAGTTGCATCTCATGATCTATGGATATGGCATGCTTTTATTGGGTGTCCAGGCACATTGAACGATATCAATGTTCTAGATCGTTCACCAGTGTTCGATGATGTTGAACAAGGAAATACTCAAAAAGTGAACTTCTTTGTGAACCAACGCCCATATGATATGGCATACTATCTAGCTGATGGTATCTATCCTTCTTATCCAACTTTCGTCAAATCAATTCGTCTTCTTCAAAGTAAACCAGACAAGTTATTTGCACAACACCAAGAAGGATGTCGGAAGGACATTGAACATGCATTTGGAGTGTTACAAGCTCGATTTAAAATAATTCGCGAACTAGCACGTTTGTGAGACATAGCCGATTTAGCTATGATCATGCGGTCATGTATTATATTACATAATATGATTGTTGAGGATGAACGAGATACATATGCGCAACATTGGACTGATTATGATCAGTCTAAGGCAAGTGGTTCTAGTACATCACAACCATTCTCTACCGAGGTGCTACCTGCTTTTGCAAATCATGTGCGTGCTAGATGTCAATTACGTGATTCAAATGTCCATCATGAATTGCAAGCAGATCTAGTGAAACACATATGGGCAAAATTCGGGATGTTCCGTGATTAAAGAGGTTTTTAAATTTGAAGTTTTTAAACACAAATGTCTGTGTGTTTGTATTTTCCGAATTTGAAGTTTGTGTAATTTTATTTGTTTTAATAATAATAATTTTTATTTTTGTTATATTAAAATATTAAGAAAAAATATAAAATTAAATTAAAAAAATAATAATGTAACTTTTATTAATTTTGAATTACTAGAAATCTGTTGTTATCAAATTAAGTAAAAATGAAAATATAAAGTGAAAATAGTAGGGTAAGGTGTTGAATTTAATTAAACAAAACCATTGGAGGGTTAAAATTAATTTGGGTGTTAAATTATTAGGTGGAAGAAAGAGAAAATGATGTGGAGTATTAAAAATTGAGGTGGAAGGTATTGAAAAAAAACAACCATTCTATATAGTCTTAGGCCAAGTCTTCAGTTGAGTTCTTTAGACAATATGAGAATAAATAATGATGCCATAAGAAGAAAAGATTCGTTTTGCCATACACAATAGGACGAGCAAAATGATTTTATTTTTTTTGGATCTCTAACCTATATATATTTCGTGTTTATTGTGTTCCATTATTCTTGACACGTTCATTTCTTTAAACATATGTGTGTGTTTTCTTGTTAATTAATTACTTTTAAATTTGCATAGACGAAAAGTGGCATTTATAGATACAGAATCGAATGTTTCATTCACATGAAAGAAGAATATATCGATTTGGCCTATATAAGTCCGACAATTATACATAAATCGATTCGAAACGACAATAATATAAATATTAATTTACTTACTATAACTACGACGTACATCTTATGAGGGAGAACCAAAAAGAAATTACAAAAATACAACTAGCTAGCAGTGGCTCGACTCGAGTCGTTGGGTGATCTCTTTCCCACTTTGTCTTTTCATTTACACCATTTCTCATCTGCAAAAGGCATACACGTAGTAATTTTAGATCTTGTCTATATCTGAACCAAACAAAAACGAAAATTAAATTATAAAAAACCTATATACCTTGTAATTTTCTACATTGCTTTCCAAGAAAAGCGAGAAACACAACGAGCAAAATGATTAAGGTGACGATTCCTATTATTATCGCCAATGTTTTCCCAACTCCGTTATCATCCTTACTGTCCTTCTTCTCTCCTTCTGTCAATAATTTAACATTTCACGGGTTTAAAATTCGAATATGGTTTGATTAGTAAACTATTAATATTTTTAAAAGTTAATCGTCTAAATAATTCTCATATTTCTCGACTTGACTAGAGATGTTGCTTTCTATGGTTACATTACTTACATTTGTATATTTTCTTAATCTCGTGTGACTATGACTTTTTATTATACTACTAATAAAAACAAATAAAGGAAGACTGACCATAGTTTGGGGTCTGACGCGCGTGACTGCCAGCGACACTGAAACGCGCGTAACACTTGGACAAGTAAACGTATCCTCCCTGAGCCATCCCACAATCAGATTTGAGCCGTCCGATTGCATCAGACAAGCAATCCTGACACTGTGCTGTACTTAGATCTCCCATGCACTGAGCCACCCCCTGAACATTCCCGTTCCCACTGGTCCTGTAGGGCTCGCTTCCGGAACCTAAAGAACCGATGACGTCACTTATTCTGGTCAACCCATCCTGGTCGTTGAATTCCATCGCCTGCCCACATTTGTTGAGCCTCAACGTTTTGTCTTGCATCCCAAAGAACGAACTGTTGTCGTACCGGACCAGACAGCTGTCCATCATCAAGAACCCGGAGTACGAGTTGGAACATAAGGTTCCCACCTGTGCGTTGGCGCGTGATACGCACGTCGAGCAGGCGCTTGGGTCGAGGTCGCCCCGGCACTGGAAAAGACCGTATACGGTAACCCCCGGTTCGGGCTTTTTGTTAGGAACGGTGAAGTTGGCATATGGGATTTGGACGGTGGAGCTGACAAAGGAAGAGAGGAGAGAGTTTAGGTTTGTCTCGTAGCCGGAGCCAGGGGAGAACTTAGCCGGAGAGCAAACGGCGTATATGTAATTGTCCGTGGGGGCGGAGGACGATGGATTCATTAGGATGATGGCGGTGAGAAGGAAACAGAGAAGGGTCGTCTTTGTCTTGGACATGTTTAGTTGTTTACCTTCTTCTTTTTGAGAGATAGAGAAAGTGAGATGATTTGGTAAAATAGAAGTTGTAGAGAGAAGACTTGCTTTAAAGAGAATTAACGTAAAGAAGGGTGCTCTTATGTGTGGTTCCATGTTGCATGCTTTATTTTTTATTTTTTTGGGTTGGGGACGTTCTTTAGACTTTCTACAATTTCCGTTCTCTAGACTTTCTACAATTTGCAAATTCCGTGTTATTCAAATTACTAAAAATAATGCAACTCATTCTCCGTTTTTAGACTGATTTGTTTAGAACTTAAATGTGGAATTTGGCAATGTGCGTCTATTTAATGTCCATTACAATTTTCTTTTATGTTAAAGTCTATTTTTATAGGCTTTTTACTCATTTGATTTGTATTCGTCCATTCGATTTTGAGACTTCAACAGTGACTTCTGTATTTTCTTTTTCTTCTACCGTTATTACGAGTTAATCAATAATCACTTTTCTATAATCCACTCCACTAATTAAGAAGGAGAATAAATTGAGGAGTTTCTTGAGGCCTTGACTTTTCTAATAGTATATATGGATCCTCTATGGAGTTTAAAGGCGTATAAAATTGGCGGAATTGCCACGAAATTGATTCAAAACAAGCTTATTGACATTTAATATAAGGGTCGCCAAAGATGTCTTTCTCAATATTTCTTTCATATATATCTTCGGTCTACTTTTGTCTTTTACGAAGTGAATACAGGAAGAAGCTTCTAGCATTATGTGTGTGTGTATATATATTGTCATGATAAAGATAAATAGACCATAGCTAGTAGTGAGTTTCTTGGTTAGAAAAGCAATATGTTATATGAGTAACAGAAAATGATGCGGAGTAATGAGCGGACTATACGTCATGAAAATGAGTTATGGTTATTAGTTTATTACATATAGTATGGCGTATAGAATTTGGATAGGTTTTGATCAAAAAAAAAAAAAAGAATTTGGATAGGCAATGGTACTTTTAAATGAATTTTAATTATATGGAAAGGGATATTGGCGTGCTGGTAGAGATATATAATACATTATACAATCATGGTTGTATTTTTATAAAATGAGATCAACAGGGTTACTAGGCTTCCAACGTCAAAGTTTCAGTTACAGGACCGGTAAGCTAATAGATAAAATAATGCAGTTCTCTGACCTACTTCTGTGTAGTTTCTTCAAACCACCACACGGTCGATTGTGTAAGACTTTTTCTTTGGCTATAGAGCATATATATTGATATTGTCATATAAACTATAGTATTTTTCTTTTACTATTGTTGATATATGAAAATACTGTTTTAAAATCCACTAGTATATCTGTTGTAATGCCCAACAGTCCGACACATATAAATTGATTAATTACAACATGCGTGTAGTGTATATCCTCTAATCATTATAAATTAACTAGAATTTGTACCCGCGCACGCGCGAAATTTTAATTTAAAATATTTTTTATCAATAGAAATTGTTGAGCTCAAATATAATCATTCCAATTTTTAAATATAAATATATAATTTACTTTACTCAGTGATATACAACATATATATTTTTAAAGATAATATTTGTTGTTATATCTATTTGCGATTTTACGTGGGATTTTAGTTAAATTTTTTATCAATTAGAATCATCGAATATGAATATAATTTGAATATTAAAAGATAAATCTATATAAATACCGTACTTATTTTGAACAAGGTTCCTTGGTTTGTGCGGTATATAAACCCAGTCGTAAAGCCCGCATCTCTCAACAAATTAAGGCGAGTCTCATAGTCTCCGTCAGAAGATCCAATAACAAAGAGCGCTGGTGGCCCTGTTATCATCTGCTGCTGAAATATTAGAAGATCAATAGCCATGTCCGAAGCTTGCTTACCTCTAAACCCCATGTCAGAAGCTAGTTGAAACGTAACCTCCGCCGCCACCGTTCTCTCCCAAACTAAATTAACCCTCTCTATCTCACTCTTTGTCCCAGCTATGGCAACAATGGTAATGGTTATCAGACCATTATATCCATTTACCTGAAACAACCGCTCAATGCATAGCGGAATCCGCTGTAGGTCAACACCCCGAGGTACGGACAGCGAATCCAGATCCAAATAGAAGAAGATTGGCTGGTTCGGGTTCTCTGGAATGGGTAAGGGATCTGGAAGTGGGGGCAAAGTTGGAGGAAAAATGAGGGGTATGGTTAGATCCATCCTAACAAGCAAACAAAATGAGAAATTCCAAAGTTTTGGATGACAAAAAAAGCAGTGAGTATGACACTCAGATCCAGCTAGCGGCTGCAAAGCAATAATATTGTCGACAATCTTCTGACCTTTTATTTTTAAAAGAGTTCATTCCATATTCATATCCCATGAAAACATAATTTTAAAAGTTCTAACGCCAATGTCCTAATTATAAAGACCATTTAAATATATCGATATCCTACATTAAATGCGAATATACAAAGTTTCATGAATAATTTTACTGCTATGTCGCTACAATGAGGTTGTCCAAATGCATCATCTGCCATAATAGAATTTCATACTATGTCAAGAATGCTTAAACGATGAAACATTTAAACCCCACAATGAATATCTATTCACTAATCCAAGCTACATATTTTTCTAAAATCTCATATGTTATTTGCAGATGTTAATTTTTTGATGCAACCTCAGCTTCGTCTTCTAAAAAAAAACATAGTGTACTTTGAATATGTTGTTTTTGCCAATGTTTTGGGTTAAAAGCATTTGATAACAAAACATTTGATAATATATATATATATATATTATATATGTTATATATGTTTTATATCATATTATAAAATTGTAGCTCGAGTTGATAATATACCTTATGAGATATGCTACACAAATCACATGCCACTTTTTGTAACGGCTTGCATATCATTTTTTTTATATTTCCTGACCATTGATTTTGTTTTTTTAGATAGACTATTTTTTCAAAATTATTTTTCAAAATTATTTTTCATAGTTTTTCCAAAAAAAAGTGTGCCCCTTACAATGTATTTATTTTAGATCAAAACTTTTAAGTTAAGTTAAGTTAAGTAATTAATCTTTTCTTTTTTATAAGTAAAATTTAATAATAAATCTTTATGGTATATGTTTCTTAGAAACTAATGTTTCACTTCAATTTTATTTTCATGTTTAGATTTTTGTAAATACATTTACATAACTTGTTTTTTTACTCCACCATGCATTAAAATCTTACTTACATTCTAAAACTCATTAACCCATTCTAAATTTTGGAATATAATCATTTTATGGTTATAATTTTAATAATAACATTATCACTAAAACAAATTTATAGTGTTATTTTTTACTATTTTAAAATTTTCATTTAATTTACTTAATTCATTTTTAGATAGTTATTATTTTTATTATTTACTAAAAAATTATATTATTATTTATACTATTTTAAAATTTAATTAATTTGAGTTAGTTTGTTTTTTATTTATTTTTTACTATTATTAATTATAATTAATAAATATGCAATGAATGAATATTAAAAATAGTATTTTTTATGCAAAAAAAAATGATTAAGTGGATGCTGATGTAGAGGAAGGAGAAGTGAGCAAAATTAACTATATATATATAGATTACAACATGCATGTAGTGTATATCAAAATTAAATGAAAAAAAAAAACAGAAAAAAAAAACATGCATGTAGTGTTATCACCTTTTACAGTCATGATACTAAAACATTGCTAATTGAAAATTGTGTAACACTAAAACGTAATCATTTTCTCGAGAAGGGATCTATGTTAATCAGTTATGAAGTTGAAAGAATAACATTACTCATTAATTAGAAGATACATTCTAATAATTGAGAGCAGAAATTTATGGTAATTACGTGGTGTCATCATATTACTTTCCAAAATAAAACGTAACATAAGCAGAGAGAAAAGATATCAGTGAAAAGAACAGCTAAAGAAAGACTGGATAACGTTTGTAAAGGAGACTTACAAGTTTATATCATTCACTAACGATCATGGGCCTACCAAAAATAAAATAGTAAAAGACTTTTGTTTTAATTTATGACTTAGCTTTAGTGCCTATAGAAAGTTCTAAACATTGTTGCTCCAAATTAGGGGTGTTTAATCTTCGATTTTGATTTGGTTTTTCTTTTCTTTTTTTTGCATTTTTTGGGGTAATAATATTTTGATTCGATTAGAATTAGACTGGATTGATACTTCGAACATCTTTTTTTATAGTACCTCGTAAATTAATCTGTTTTGGTTTTCCGATCCATCCCGCAGTTTAATTCTCATGAGCATCTCTCGGGTAAATTCTTTATTGAATTTTGGATTATTGATATTGGTGCTTCGAATCACATGACCGGTAATGTTGATTTTCTGTTAGATGTGCGGGATATGGCTCCCATGTTCATTAAACTGCCGGATGGTCGACTCACTTTGACTACACGGACAAGCAATATTCGTTTAGGCTCTCAATTGCGGTTAAATAACGTGTTTTTCATTGATGAGATGCAATGTCATCTTATTTCAGTATCACAGTTAAGCAAAGAAAGTGGTTGTCTTATCAGCTGTCTGATAAGATTTGTGTTATCCAAGACCGCATCACACAGATGGTGATTGGAGTGGGTGAGGAGCAACATGGACTTTATTTTTGTAGAGGTCTCGAGGTCGCGCGTATGGCACAATCTATGGAGAAGCAGTCTAGTGATGTGTGGCATCGGCGATTAGGTCACCCTGCCTCTAAAGCGATGGAGTTGTTGCGGTTGTCGGATTCTAGTATTAGTAGTGGTTTTGATTTTAATTCTTGCGATGTTTGTATTCGTGCAAAAAAATCTCGTGATCTTTTTCCGTTAAGCATTAATAAAACATCAGAGAGTTTTGAGTTAGTTCATTGTGATTTATAGGGTCCATATCGGACTCCCTCCATTTGTGGTTCTCGCTACTTTCTCACAATCCTTGATGATTACTCTCGAGCATTATGGATTTATTTGTTGCCAAATAAAACAGAAGCACCCACTACTCTTCGGAATTTTATCTCTCTTGTCGAACGACAATTTGAATGCAAGGTTAAGACCATTAGGAGCGACAATGGTTCTGAATTTCTATGTCTTACCAATTATTTCCGGGATAACGGAATTATTCATGAGACATCTTGTGTTGGTACGCCTCAACAGAACAATCGTGTTGAACGTAAACATCGACATATTTTGAATGTTGCTCGGGCTCTTCGTTTTCAAGCTTATCTTCCGGTTGAATTTTAGAGTCTTTGTGTCTTGACAGCAGGTTATTTGATAAATCGCACTCCCACGCCTGTTCTTAAAGGAAAAAGTTTGTTTGAAGTTTTGTATAATCTCTCTCCTCCCCTCACTCACTTACGTATTTTTGGTTGTCTTTGCTATGTGCATAATCAAAAACATAGTGGTGATAAGTTTGCAACGCGGAGTAATCGTTCTGTTTTTATTGGTTACCCTTTCGGGAAGAAAGGTTGGAAGGTTTACAATTTAGACACTAAGGTCATTTCGACATCTAGAGATGTTGTGTTTCTCGAGCAAGAGTTTCCGTTTTCTACAACGAAGCTTGATGGTTCATCTTCGCCCTCGCCACTATTGTCACTCCCGACAAAAATTGAGGATGATTGTTTTGACCTTGCTCCTGTCTCTCCATCTTCGATTGCTCCACCTCCTTCGTCTCCTAATGACAATGTCTGTTTATCTCCGGTTGCTGATCAGTCTTTGCCGGTTCCCCCGACAATGCCTCTTACTCCTGCATTTGTTGAACCTGTTTCACCTGTCATCGTGCCTATGCTACCGGATAACGTTGACACGTCCAATATAGTTTCTCACGACTCTGTTTGGGAAACAGAGGAACAGCCTCTCGTTGTACCTGAAGTACAAATGGGAAAAGGTTGTCGAGCCAAGGTACGCAGTACTCGGTTCCATGATTATGTTACTAACACTACTCATGTTGGGTCTGATAGTGATTTTGTGGACTCTACGTTTTATCTGATTGATAATTATGTTGATTGTTCTCGGTTTTCTGATCATCACCGCGCCTTCCTCGCTACCATTACTGATGGTGTTATTCCCAAAATATATGCTGAAGCTTCTGAGAATGAACATTGGCGTGAGGCAGTCTGTGGAGAGATTGAAGCACTTGAAGAGAGTGGTACGTTTACCGTTGAGACATTGCCTGAAGGAAAGAAGGCTCTTGGTTGTAAGTGGGTCTTTACATTGAAGTATCGTTCTGATCGGTCTCTTGAGCGCTACAAACCTCGTTTGGTGGTTCTAGGTAATCATCAGACTGAGGGGCTCGATTATGACGAAACCTTTGCTCCGGTATGTAAGATGGTTACTGTGAGATCATTCCTTGAGGTCTCGGTTTCTCCTAATTGGGAGGTCCATCAGATGGACGTCCATAATGCATTTTTGCATGGAGATTTGACGGAAGAAGTGTTTATTCGCTTACCTCCGGGTTTTCAAACGAGTGACAAGTCTCAAGTGTGTCGCTTACACAAGTCTCTTTATGGTTTTAAACAGGCTCCGCGATGTTGGTTTGCGAAACTCTCTTCTGCTCTCCTTGACTACGGGTTCACACAGTCTATCGAGGATTATTCTTTGTTTACTGTGGTTGATGATACTGGTCTCCTTCGTCTTCATGTTCTTGTGTATGTAGATGATTTGATTGTCTCTGGTAGCTCTGTGGCTCTCATCCAAGAATTCAAATCTTACATGAGTTCCTGTTTTCATATGAAGGATCTCGGGATCTCGAAATATTTTTTGGGGATTGAGGTTGCTCGAAACTCCTCTGGCATGTATTTGTGTCAGCGCAAATATACACTTTGACATTATCTCGGAAATGGGTTTACTTGGTGCTAAACCGATCTCTCATCCGCTTGAACAGAATCATAAGTTGCAACATGCGGTTGGTAAACTTCTACCAAATCCGTCTCGTTATCGTCGTTTGGTTGGTCGGTTGATTTATCTTGGTGTTACGCATCCGAAACATTCTTATGCGATACACATTCTTTCCCAATTTATGAATGCACCACGTACGGAGCAATTGGATGTGGCGATACGAACGGTTTGTTATCTTAAGGGTCATCCAGGTCAGAGCATTTTCTTGTGTGCGGACTCGGACTTGCGTTTAATCGCTTGGTGTGATGCGGACTATGCTACATGTCCTCGTACGAGTCGTTCTCTAACGGCTTGGTTTATACAGTTGGGTGGATATCCTATTTCTTGGAAAACGTGAAAACAGGATATTGTCTCTCGTTCTTCGACTGAGGCAGAATATCGTGCAATGGCAGATACAGTGAGTGAGGTTCTCTGGTTGCGTGAGTTGCTTAAGTCTCTTGGCGTTGATTGTTTGCATCCCATTCCTCTACATTGTGACAATCAGTCGGCTATACATTTGAGTCGCAACCCGGTTTTCCATGAACGGACGAAGCATGTTCAAAAGGATTGTCAGTTTATAAGAGATGAGATAGTTCGTGGTGTTGTGGCTCCTCTGCATGTACCGACGAAATTGCAATTGGCGGGTATCCTTACTAAGGCTCTGGGTGGTCCAGAGTTTGATGCTTTTATACGCAAGTTGGGTATTTGTGATCTCCATACTCCAACTTGAGGGGGGGGGTATTAAGTGGGATATGTCCTCTTATGTAATTAGTCTATACTTGTGTATTAGTTTAGTAATTACCTTTTATGTACTTAGGTCAAAGTTGTGTACATGTATATAAGGTTGTGGCCTTTCCACGTTATGTATAAGAAAAACCTTTAATATGATACTATGTTTTTGACATAATGGTAATCATTTCGATACCGAGAAAGTATAGTTTTAGAGAGAAGAATATAGCAGAAATTAAGGGATTTTGGTGAGTATTTTCGTCCTTGACTTCTAATAAGTCATTGGTCAAGTTCTTGAAAATAATAATAAAAATTGGTATTGCGCACTTGATAATTTTCTTGAATTTAGACTAACCTAATTCAGTTGACTCGTCGTTCGTTAATGTTAAAAGGAAAACGTTTATTGGAAATATTGTGGAGATATTTTAGAGTTGAAATCAGTGGCTATCTTATAACTAGAGATGTCAAACGGGCCAGATGCCCGCGGGCATAGCCCAATAAGAAGCGTAGCGGAGCAGGCATGGGCCTAGATATTGAAGCCCAAATTTTTGCGGGTATAGCATACCAAACCCGTTTGGTCGGCGGATTCAAGCGGTCATGCCCGTCGGAGATTGCGGATCTGCGGTTTACCTGATGGAACATTCTTCATCTTCTACTTCTTCCGTTCTTCGTCTTCGTCTCCCACAGATTTACATCGGGTAATTAGAGATTGGCCATAAAAATCAGTTGTAATTTGTAAATCATCTTACCATGTCTTCTCAATTTCTAAAACTAACAAGGCAATTAGAGATTTACAACTGATTTTTATGGTCAGATGATTTCAAATTGTACTAGCAAGAGAGTGAAGCATCAGATTGGTACGACTAAGAACATACACATGCTTTAGTTTTATAGCGACTCTGGCTGTAATTTATCATGCTTTCAGCCAGTTTTTATGGTCAGATGATTTTTTTTTCTCTGCTTGAATCTTCTAAATGTTGCACAAAGTTTTAAGCCGAGAAAATAATAGGAACCCTTCAATGTTATCTGTTTTAGGAGCCTGGAACCTTTCAATGGAAAAGCATGGGGTTCAGAAGCTTTTCCATGTCCAAGCCCCTCTGTGAGACCTTACCAATTTCCTGGAGTTCAGAGGTAAAAGCATACGTGAAATATTTTTACTAAGAAGAGTGTCATATGTGGCAACAGTGTTAATCACACATCTCATATGCTTTCAGTTTTCTGCAATTGAAATTATAGCAGTAGGAAGAAAGTAGAATGTGATGGAATGCTATAAGTTTTTCTGCCTAGTACACAAGGGCTTACTATGGCAGTAACTTCGAAGCTCCATAGAGATCATTGTCGCCGGATTGACCTATAAACTTTAGCAAGCAAGCTGCTGGATTGTTCTTGATGAGTTAGCTGAATTTGACCTGCTGCATTTTTTCCCTCTCAGGCCTACTTTAAATCCTCAATTTGGGCACGATGGATCAAGGAATTTCTTGAAAGATCATGGTGAACATAGAACTGCATAAAGAAATTATTGAACTCATGGTATTTCCTTTTCCTCAGTAAAGTTTTTGTATTTCTGCCCTGTGTATGTGGTCTTGATGTCTTATGATACTCCAGTGCTGGTGTTTGGAAAATCAACTTGTCAAGTTATTCTTGGAAACCAAACAATACAAGTAATAGTATATCTTTCATGTTGGAATTTGTAGTCATTTTTGTTGCACAGAATGACATAAAAATGCTAAATTGTGACCAACTTTGAATGATGTCGAGGAATTGGTCCTCTGGTTCTTCTCCTATGCTGTAAATTGTTCAAAAATCTGCTAATGTTCCTTTCTGTATTCTAAAATTTATTCTCTGCTTTGGGTTGATAATATTTGTTAATCCTGATGATTGATCAGGAATTCACAGGCCTACTTAACAAAGCAAAACAAGAAGAAAGTGAAGGTCGTTACATTAGAGATGTCAAAGCCCGCGGAGATGCCCGTTAGTCCGCAAAGCTTACGGAGCGGGCATGGGCAGTGATACGTCGCCCACCGCCAGTGGCGGACCTGTCCGCGGCGGATCACTGAAAATACGAGACCAACACGGTCAGTCCGTTCGAACGCGGGCATGCCCGTTTGACATCTCTACTTATAACTATAATGAAAGATTTGAACTCTAATACTTCCTTAAAAGGCTAGTGATCATCTGGATAAATAAAATCATAACAAAAATATTCAAAAGTTATATATACAAAATGACAAGACCAATATCCCTCTGTTTTACTTTTCTTGTTCTCAAAGTCTGCCTATTTTCACATGTATATGTTCATAGCAAGATCAAATGTAATTGTTTTTTTTTTTTATGTATACAACTTTTCTCTTCTTACGCATCAATGATGAAATCTGTTTACATTGTATTGTAAGAAGTAAGAATCTGATTATTATTATTTCTTTTATAAAGTCATTTAATTGTTGCGATATATCTGAGCATAACTTTTATATATTGAGAGACCAACATATCCTCAAAAGTGTATAAAGAAATTAATCAATGCCATATATGAAAGTAGATTAGTTATGGATTAAGACATAATTTGTCGGCATCTAATTATTTTGAGGAATAAAAAGGTTTAAACTCACCCCACCTGGCCCCTATCACGGACTGTCTCTTTAAACAAAAGTTTTCCTGAAATGAAAAGGGAACTACAAGAATGTAACATTACACATGCTATAGATTAGACACCACAATAAGCATAATATCTTTTATTTTATTTTATGTTTAATGTGTAATTTCATAGTCTAAGGTACTATATAATGTTTGACAAAAAAAAAAAAAAGGTACTATATAAGATGTATCGATCATTCCAATTTTATTAAATTGCACACAAGGTACATTACACATTCCAGTTTGTGTTTGCCAATAATGTTTGTGTACGTACCTTTCAAATATCTGATATATAAGTTGGGCCTGCTACCTAAACTAACAGATCTTGAAGGCTTTAATTCTTTATTTATTGTTCAATTGACCCAATTATATTGGGACAAAAAACATAATTAAGTGCGTCCGATTTTATATTTCTTGCCGAAGCCCCTAAGTCTGGTTAGATACATTCAAGTCTCTCCACTAGATTCAAGTTTCTAATTTTCTTGCCAAAGCCCCAAAGCCCCTAAGCCCCTAAGTGGAGAGACTTAGAATCTTAATTATAACAAATAATACATATCAGTTTTTTTTACCATGTCACATAATTGTCTTTTTGTTACTAACCGGAAACAGGTAACGTCGATCTTAAAACTTATTAGCTAATCTCTTCTCTCGTCGATCTCTTTGAAACTCGACTGGAAACCCCTCAAACTCGATCCCAAATTTGTTTTGTCTTATCATTCACTCTCGATCCCTCTCAGTCGTTATCCCTCTGAGTCAGATTCATCGACGATATACAACACCCTCTCATAGTGAGGAGTCACATGCATCAATCCAAGTCGAATTGGTGAGGTGGAAATTGACAAAGAAGGGTAAAATATATGTTTGGGTGTTCGTTATTTGCAGTGATTTAGTGTTTAAATCATGTTGGTTTTGATCCGTTTAGGTTGTTTTGCTCTGTTGCAGGAAGATTTCAATTTCAGTAGTTCTACTTTCAATTTGGGTTTTTGATTGATGTTTTTTTTTTTTTTTTTTTTTGAGTTGATATTTTCTGATGATATCGTGTATTTCTTATAAACTGCACACCGCCGCCGAGCCAGAGCCTAGGGAAAACGGGATCGTTTCATCGGTGGAGAAAGACGTGACCAGGTATCACGTTTTGGTTTTGGTAAATAGTCAATTTATTCAGTGTAACCGATTTCTAATTGATATGTCTTTGAGTCAAAGACTTTGACTGTTCTTGCAGTTGAATTTTGCACCTATTAAAAGAACTAACATGTATATGATAAATTTAAGTTGGAAGCAATGGATACTGTTGAGTCTGGTGTTTGTTTTAGATTTAAGTTCTCCCCTGACTCTATTTTTCTTGAGCTTAAGATTTTGTCACTTATTTTGCTCTTTCTATAATTTGTCTTCAGTATGGTGCAATGGCAGCCGAGGACGGTTGGCCGGTTGCAATGAAGCTGCAAAATTACTCCTCTAGAGTGGTGATTTTATTGAAGCGAAAACCAGCGTAATTTCCCAACTCTTTATAGTTATCTTTTTATAAAGAGTTGAAGTGGTGATTTCATTAACACATTTTTCTTTTTATACACTTGCATGTGTAGTCATATTTTCAGTCTTTATGTACAAGTGAAATTAATAATTTATGTTATTTATTTCCTGAGGTTAATTAACGAATTGAAACGTAAGCTAAGGCATCTTTATTTCTTTTGCCAAATTGCACGGTTTGGAAGCAGATATTGCAGATGAACTTCGCAGTTTTGGATCAGCCATAGTGAAGGGAAAAAATTCCAAATTCTCAAGATGTCGTTGACTATATAATACTATAAATATACACTTTTGTTTTTTTGTTGCTTGTATATATTCTCAAAATGTCGTTATTTTCTTCGGTATTTTTTTTTTTTGTAAATAACATTTTACCATTATTTATGTATAAAAAGAATAATTGGCACTTGTGAAAATACTGCATATTCGTAATTAGCCTTTAACCAAAAAAATCATTAAAATTAATAAGTCTTTGAAGTTTACTAATTGTATAATTTACACTACAAAAATACTTAGGTTCACTCCTAGGGTGTTCTTGTTCACTTCTTCCTTTTCAACCAATCAGAATCTTCTATACATTATTTTTAAGGAAACAAATTCTGTATAAATTTTTTAAGGAAAATTAAATATTGTTTTGGTTTAGATTTTATAATCCAAATAAAATTATCTATCGGTTTGGGTTCACAAATGAAGTGGTTAGGGTTTAGATTTTACAATTAAAACGAAATTATATGTCGGTTTGGGTTTACAAATGAATTGGTTAGGATTTAGATTTTACAATTAAAACGAAATTATATGTCGGTTTGAGTTTACAAATGAGAAGGTTAGAGTTTAGATTTTACAATTAGAACGAAATTATATGTCGGTTTGGGTTTACAAATGAGATGGTTAGGGTTTAGATTTTACAATTCGAATGAAATTATATATCAGTTTGGGTTTATAAATTAAGCGGTTGAAGTTTTTAATTTTATAATAATGTACACAAATTGTGTTTCCTTATTCTATAAGAAGGTGAATGAATATGTTCTTAAATGTATTATTACATGTCAGATTCTTATTGGCTAAAATAAGGAGAAGTGAACAAAGAGGTTCACCTTAGGAGTGAACCCAAGAATTGTTCTTTACACTACACCTTACTACATATTTGATGGGCCATTTTTCTCTCCTTCCTCAATTTAGAGTGAATAACTTGGATTTGTTAAAATCCTATTGATTGATGAAATGTTTAAATTTTCTATTTTTTTATAAAAAACAACAATTAAGATAGTTTTGTAGCTTTGACATATATAAAAAATACAAGTAACAATGGAATAAACTAATGTATCATAATATATATATATATATATATTAATGCCTCATATTTTCATAATTCGTAAATAAAATTTAAGTAAAAAGTTTTAAATGTTTTTTTGTATATTACTTTGTTATTTGAAAAATTGTGAAATGTGTTTCAAGATTTCATGGTTTACGGTATAAGGTTTAGGGTATAGGGTTTAGGGTTTAAAGTTCAATATTAAGACATATTTTATTATTTATAAATAAACAAAATAAAATGAAACTAAAAATTATTTTGTAATTATAATAACATACAATAGGAAGAAATATAATATTACAAATATACAAATTAAATAGAAAAATTGTTTAGTTGTAAGCCTTCTTTCATTAATAGTTTACATTGTGTTTTATGGTTTTATTTGTAAAAAAATTACTTATAAATTGAAATCTTTGTTAAAAAAAAATATTATGATCATATTCTCATTATTATAACACATTTCTATTTAATAATTGTATTTTAAACCATTTCAAATTAAGACAAAAATATTAAAATGGGATAAAAAATATACATAAAACGAGAGCCAATGGGAAGAGATCATTCAGATAGCTAACGTGACGTATTTTCAAACCGTAGGATCCGAGTGAATCCAAGGGACACAAATTCTAACTTCTCTTCATTATTTCATTGGCTAAACCATTAAAAACTAAAACATTATCAATAAACACCATCAAAAACTATGTTTACTCATGATTTTTAATTACAAATAACATACAATTTTTTTTTTCAAAAACATATATAATAAAAATATTAAAAAAAAATAAAAAACAACTCTGCTGCGTAGCGCAGGTATTAATCTAATAATAATAAAGATTTGATGATATTATTTTCAAAAACAAACAGATTCACGAGCATAAATGAGATAGGCGTTTGTTTATGGATGCATGTATCTTAGGATTTATTAGCTCTTTGTTTCTCAAGTTTTTCGAAAAGAGAACCATCATAGACGGCTCTCACTGTCTCCTTCTGCAGCAAACCATTCTTGTCTTTGCACAAATCATACAATACCTTCCACTCCGCATACGCTAGAATCCTGCCATTGTCAGTCCACATAAATTATCAAAGATCATTCATATAATCGCGTTTTTGGGCATATAAAATTAAACCAAATTAGTTACCCTCCTTTACGATCAATTGGTTCTTTGTTTGCGTTGAGGAGCTCTTTGAGTTCCTCCTTGGTCAAAGCATCGCTATGTGTGTGAGCATGCTTCGTAAATATCTCCTCGAACTTAGAAGCCACGAATCTTTAATATTTTTTAAAAGAAATTAGACAATAAATAAAGTATTAGTAACCATCACAAAAGGTATCATTATACTATAGTTTAACTGATACCGTACCGTCCATCCTTGTCGTAAACGCCTGAATCGCTGCCATGTTTGGCAAGGTGGATATTCTTAACCTCAATCGGAAACGACAACGAGAACCCTTTACCCTACAACCAAACACGTCTTTGATTATTTTTCTTTTTCTTTCTGTAACGTATGAGATTATATTTTAACTATAACAATATTTACCGGACGAGTTTGCCTGCTGAGACCCATGTTTATGAACATAGAAGCGAATGTTGACAATGCATATCCACATCCGATTGCTCTAAATCCTATTTTTGTTTGGTTGTCATGTTAAAACAATAAAATAAGTAAATATATAAAAGATTTTCCTTTTCTTTATTAACGGATAATACCATAACACACACACACAAAAGACAAAAGATCTCTAATAGAAATCTAGTTTTAGATATAACAAGACTGATGATGATAAGGACACTTTTGTTGTTTGGTTGTAAGATCTTACCTTGAAATGTTTCCGATGGATAAACGATGCCATCTTTGTTTCTGTCGAAGAAGGAGACATGTCTCTGCAAGAAATTATCTTCTTCCGGAACAAATTTCACTTCTACAAACCACACAAAAACGTTTTAAGAGAGATCTAATGGTAAAGATACATAACTACAAATATGAATGTTGGAAAAAAGTACCATTTGAATTAGAGGAGGCCATGGCCAGAGATGAGAGAGAGAGAAAACTAAACAACACAGGTTGAGAGAACAAGTAAATGAAAAGAGTGAAATAAAGAGAAGGCAAACACAAGCATCTTTTATATTTAGAGACTTGAGTGTTCATTATATGTTATTATAAGATAATGAGAATAAGTTTTGATAGATTATTTGCCATTGTTAATATTTATAGGGTCTAAACAGTAAGAGCTGGATGAATAAATTGCATAATTAAACTAATATTTTTAGTACAACACCTAGCATTAAATAACTCTGTATATAGATTGCAATGGCTAAAATCTGGTTGAATTTATTTTTGAGATTTGCTAGAATCTAGGTAAATTATTAATTATTTAACTTGAAAATATAGGCAAATAACTAAAAATAATCAAAACAATGAAAAAATAATAATTAATAGTTTATTAAGTACTTCATCTGTTTCACAAAGAATGTCATTTTGACATTTTTTTCTTGTTACAAAAAGAGTGTCATTTTATGTTTCCAATGCAAATTTAAGATTAAATTTATTTTTATCCCTATAATTTGAGTTTATTAATTAGAAAAAAGAAAAAACTTTAGTGTATTTATAAATGGTAAAACAGAAATTTAAATAATTTTCTTAATTTGTGTGCATTATGTCAAAATGACACTCTTTGTGAAACAGATGGAGTATTATACTAATAAACAAAATATGAATTGAGAAAATTGAAGTATCCTTCAATGGTTTATTTGATGAACTTGAAATATCCTTCCATTCTTTTATTTTTAAACTATTAAAACAATATAAATAATTAAAAAATCTAAGTCAAAGAATAATTGAAATTGCAATTTCAAAATTTAATATAAGAATATAATCTAAAATTTATAGTCACTTATTTTTTTCTTCTTTGGTAGCTTAATCAATAATATGATGAGTATGCCATTTTTGAAATTCTGATATATTGAATAATATTTTGGCACAATTATGTATTGTTTCGAATTTTTTTAAATTTACTTAAATTTATCAAAATAATCAAAAATTTCTCAGACCCAAGTTTTCAAAAACTATCCAAAATAATAATTTAGTAAATTAAGTTAAGTTTTTTTTTTTATGTCACCATGTGTGTAATTTTTCATGGTTTTAAACGAAGATGAGTAAATAAGTATCACGAGATTGCTTTCGCTGATACTTCCATACAATTGTTCAATAATAATCCTCGTCATTTTTTGTTACGAGGAGAATATTTTTAGTGTTCATTACTCTACCTTGTGCTTTTATTCTAATCTATATCACTTCAATATACAATTGTATTTATCATGTGTTTGTATTAATGACAAAGTTGCCAAGTTTTGTTTTTTTTTTTCCCGTCGAGGAGTGATTTATATTCATGAATTGGTATAGTCCAAATACATTAGTTTAAAATAGAAAATGCAGACATCCAAATTTTGCTTAAAGGTATGCAATAGTATTACAACATCTCTTAGTAAAAACGAATTGAACGAAGTTAAACCGTGCTTCCCACCATCTAATGTCTTGAATAATTTCTTCAATGGAGATATCTAGGTGTGTATTGTGAAGTATTTTTGTGAGTAGCTGGCAGTCTCCTTCAAAACAAACAGATGTGTGTTGTGTTCTTTGATCCAAGCTTGTTGCATTGCTGCCAATAGAGCTTTTGCTTCAGCTTCTATGGGAGAAGTTGCTGTACCTAGTTTTTGTGATCCCCAATCTTTTGATATACCATTTTCGTCTCTAACTATCCATCCTCATCTTATCTGGTTAGTGTATTTATAAAAAGCCACATCATAGTTACATTTAACTGTTGATGACGTTGGTCTGTTCCAAGTTAACGAGTGTTGTCCTTGATTCAAAAGTTTTGTAGTGCCAGGGGAATGTGAAGAAGCCAATCTTGAACATCACTCTTAGCTCGAAGTATTATGATCGTGGGTGGAACTGTAAGGCTTTCGACAAAGTTCCTACTAATACCGTGGTTGGAAATTGATTTATTTTCTTATAGTGATACTTCTCTGTCTGGTTTGGATACAAATGTCACATGCGTAACTAAGTCGTCTTGGTCCAATGGTAAATGGCGAAAGTCTAGCCACTTGGGTTCGAGTAGCATTAACTAAGGGGGTTCGATATTTAACATGATTTCTCCCGGCCCCAGAAAATTAGTCTTTGGGCCTAGGAAACTTTTAAGATAACTCCTGAGTTATTAAAAAAAAATATATCACAGGCGCAAAATATTTAAAATATAATCCTAATTAAATCCCTTTATAACTTTGGAACGTTTTTATAGATGAACTTAAACCATTGGACTAACCTGGTTTGGCTTACAAGATGTACAATCATTAAATAAGTACTTTTCGTGATCAAAAACAATATATGTAACTTGAGATATGTTTGTGTTCAAATAAAATTACATTACTTTTACTGGAATTATAAGATACAAACATCTGAACAAGTACGTACACAAATAATCAGATATACGAAAACTATAAATTCATAAAACTAAACACATTGCAATCTTCACACCATCGTAATTACATATAACATTGAAGTAATAACTTTCATATAAACAAATAGATCGCCACAAGCAGAATAAGCTTTTTTAAATTAAGATTTATGGATGTTTCTTAGGAGTTTTAGAAGATCTTTGTTTCTCCAGTTTTTCGAAAAGAGAGCCATCGTAGGCAGCTCTCACTGTATCTTTGTGCAACAAACCGTTCTTGTCTTTGCATAAATAGTGCAATATCTTCCACTCCGTGTACGCTGCAATCCTGCATTTTTAAGTCACATAGATTATTCATATTCTGATATTCATATGATCATACTTTTGTTGGTTTTGGTATGAGAGACAAAATTAAACCAAACCGGTTCGATACTTACGATCCTTTACGATCATTAGGTTCTTTGTTTGCGTTTAGGAGTTCTTTAAGTTCCTCGTTAGTCAAAGCATCGCGATGTGTGTGTGCATGCTTCGCAAATATCTCCTCGAACTTCGAAGCCACAAACCTAGCAAAATTTAAAATTATTTAGATTTCCCAAAATTCAACAACTAATTACCACTAAATATATGCATTTATTAGGCAAATAAAACCCATACCGTCCATCTTTGTCGTAAACGCCAGAGTCACTGCCATGTTTGGCAAGGTGAATATTCTTAACCTCTATAGGAAACAAGATCGAGAATCCTTTACCCTACAACCAAACACATAACTTTGATTCCTTTTCTTTTTTTTTTGTAACGTATGAAACTATAATTTAACTTTACCAATAATTTTCAGATTACCGGACGAGTTTTGCTGCTGAGACCTATGTTTATGAACACAGAAGCGACTGCTGACAATAAATATCCACATCCGATTGCTCTAAATCCTGTTCTTGTTTTTTCAAGATCAGACAGTAAAAACAGTAAATATATCAAAATATCTTGATAAGACCATATATAAGTTAATAACAGCCACACACACACACATGTAGAAACAAAATATCTCTATTCTCTAATACAAATTTAGGTTTAGATATTATGAGATGATTAAAACATTTTTTAAGAACGTACCTTGAAATGTTTCCGAAGGATAAACGATACCATCTTTGTTCCTGTCGAAAAAGGCGACGTGTCTTTGCAAGAAATTGTCTTCTTCTGGAACAAATTTCACCCCTACAACCAAGAAAAATGTTTAAAAGATCGATCTAATTGTACAGATGAGTGATCACTAATTACATATATGAATGTTAGAAAACAAAAGAAAAGTACCAGTGGAAATAGAGGAAGCCATGATCAGAGAGAAAGAGAGAAAACGAATAAATTGTTGAGAGAAATAAAAGTGTAACTGAAAATAGTGAAAAGACTAAAGAGGATGGCGAAACAAACGCTTCTTTTATATGTTTAGAGATATTTAATTTTAACTGTTTTGTTTTATGTTATTGGTATTACAATAAACAACGTGATTAAAGATTCGATTCCATCTAGTGCGGCCAATAATGTAGTGTATATATATTTGTAATCGTCGTACTTAATTTTGATCGTATACGAAGACGATAAAATTAGTGGGAATCGTCGGGCACCACGTTACTTACGCTTAATACTTACTTCCTTTTCCTTTTTCTTTTTTCAATTAATAATTCACATTATTCTTTACTCGGAAAATAATTAAATAGTTCAATGCTCTAAGTTGTGCTTTTTTAATTTTTATTTAATTATTTTAATTATTAATTGAAAAAAGAAAAAGGAAGTAAGCATTTTATCGTCTTCGTTTTTATATAGCACAATCGGATTTTTCTCTGTGTTTTATGTTAATCCAAAACTTGCCTGGATATTTTCGTTTCCCATAGCCGTCGTCGGATTTTATAATCAATAAGTCGTTACCTAAGACTAAAGATGGTTAATTACAAGTGTGTATACATATATATCGTGCGATACTGAGAAGGTTAATTAATTTACATATGAACACATTGAGCTCTGTTGAACGAGGGTTATACAAAAATAGTGTTATACATTACTTAACGGCAAAGGAGAGATCAATGAAGGTATGGTGGTGGGTATAAATATTAAATTCTTGGCTCAATAAAGAGGCTTTTTTTAAAGGAGAAATTAAAATGAATTTTAAGTACAGAACAAAAGAAAGAAATGGAAATTATTAAAGGCAAAGGGTATATGCCACCACACAGGTGTGTTTCGTGGTGTAATGTTCTTGTTTCTAGTCGCTTTCTATATTTATTTTAACGCATACACACTTAACTCAATGGGTATTTGATCAATGAATGGACAATTGTGTACTAATCAGCTCCGCGTGACCGTGTGTGTATGACAAGCAAAGGCTCTGCGTCTACAAAAACATTAATGCTACTTGCTAGTTTTATCCATAGTTTAAATATGAGTATGACAACTTCAATAATGTAATCAAATAATAGTTTTGAGTATTTTGACGATAATATATATTTGGTATCAAATGGTGCCGTCTAGCAAAATAAACAAGTTCGGTGTGCTCTATTTTTATCATTTGACCAAGTACATGTTCGCAGACCGGTAGACCGATTCTTTTAGATAGATAGGTGTGTTGTTGGTTCGACTGGTTGATTTTTTTTCTTTTTCAGTAACACTTATAATTACGCCAATTTGAATTCTGACTGGTGAGATATGTACGATACTAATTACAACCATTAAACTACAATTTTGGTCTAGCTATATCAGCTGATGGTCAATCCAGTGAAATGGTGTTGAGAATTAGAGAAAAAATTTGTGGCTCCTTACATAGTCCAATTAGCTTTTAAAATATGTACAAAATTGTATTAAATTATATCTACATAATTATTCAAAATTTGTAGTGGTCTTTAAAAGAATTAAAAGTTCATAATCCATAGGTGTACCAGATTTAATTTGGGTATTAAAAGAATTAATAGTATTGTGCATGTAACAATAAAAGTTTACAATTTCACATAAATGATCAAAGACAAAGTAAACATAATAAAATTCTGGATTACAATTTCAAGATGTTTCTTTTAATTTGTGATAATCCTTTAGCGACAAAACATGTATACATAACTAATTTAATTTCTTCCAAGTTTCAATCTTCTTCTTCTAGTAATGCGCGTACATGAAAGTTTTCGCCTTTCTTCTTGTAGTAATGCGTATATGTGAACGACTAAACAATTACTTATTTTGTCAAAGTACATTATCAAAATTATTACGGGGTTTCTAAAAGTGTTTTTAACTAAGGCTTGATTTGAATAAAAAAACTAGTCTAAACAAGAAATGTTTTTAAAGATGGTTAGAACTTTAAGTAACGGTATTAATATTCACACGCATTTGAAAGAGTGAAGTAACAAAAAGGTTCATTGCGTAAAGATGAGTGCAACAGATTCCTTATGCTTTTATTATCATCTCTCGTCCATCTTTTCCAAAGGCTGATGATGAGAAATTGAGAAGGCTATACAAATTCCTCTTCTTCACATTCACATTTGGTATAGGTTATTGCTTCTACACATTACCACAACATTCCCTCGAAACATTTCCAAATTTTAATCATTACACTATATATTATTCTTCAAAAAAAAAATCACAACACCATAATTAAGTAACATACACCAGAAGGATGGATTCAAACCATTTAAAAGACAATCTAATCCACAACATAGAAAATGTTTTTATTTGACAAGCTCAAAATCCTCAAATTTCAATAATTTATGAAGTTTGTTTGGAATCAAATTTTTTTTTTTAAAACCCCTTGAATCATTAAGGCATGACTAAAAATATTGGTCTTGCCTTCTTGAGTGAATTAACAGCTTTAATCTCCTAACATGACTTCAACAAACGATTAACAGTTTGTAGAATCGGTTTAAATTGGCGGTTAAAAGAGTTGGTCGAGTATTATACAGGACGGTTTTTGTTGCCTCACTTGATTTAACTTTTTTTATTATAAACCCGTCCATATCAAGAGCGTGTTCAATCTCTAACCACTTCAAGTTCTACTATCAATCAAATCCAAGATACTTTTGAATTGGTTTGGTCTGTTTTGGTGGATATATGTATTGTATTGGTTAAGCTCGCACTGCTTAAAGTTTGGTCTGCAAGATACCAAAGAGTAGTAGCACGCGTCTACAATTACATGACTTCCACCAAACATTTTTCATCAATCTGCCAATATGAATAAAGTTAATTTCTATCCTTACCTCCAGCTTTTGCTTTATCAGTTATATGCAAAGGCCCTTCTTTTGATGAGATCTTTAACCAAACACACAAGTAAAAGAGCAATAAAGTGAAGCAGAGTGGAGGTTTATTTATATAAGGGCACCTGTTTTGGTGGATATATTCTCAAACATAAACATAATAATACATAATCAAATGGGTAGGATTAGGCCTGTGGAAGAAAAGGTTCTGTAGCAGGACCATCTCAAAGCGTTAATTGCTGTTTATATACATTGTTGTCTCTTTTTAATTCTTAGAAATTCCTCATTACCACCCTTCACATCACACAACATTTCACCACTAGTCCCTTTGGGTCTGTCCTCCCTTCCTCGTGACCTGATGAGACGTTTGGTTTGGCTTAGAAAAGATACAGAATGGGGGCTCTTTGCTCAGAGCAAAACCAAAAATGGTTTCAAAACAAGAAGCAACGCTATAATTTCTCCCATTCAAGAAAAGGAAAATGTTACCTTCCACGGGTTGAGCTAACTTGCGGTTGTGCGATGACATCATTTCCTTTTTAAGCTGAATCAGTAAATCCTCCATTGTGTATTCTCTTCTCCAGTTAGCGAGCATAGGGAAATGACTCGGTTCAACCTGAACGTTCGGTTTAACCCAGCTAGTTAAAAAATATGCATGCAGCTGAAAAATCATAGTACAAAACAAGTTGTTGTTTTGCTCGAGCTTACCACTCCATTCTCAGGGTTGACACAAGCCATGTTAATACGAGTCTGGAACCTCACAGTAGGTGGAGTTTCAGGATAATCCTTTCCACAGAATAGCTTCAGCTGAAAGATCTTTCCTTCATACGCAGTCTGATACCAAAACGATCAATCTCACTTCACATATACCAAAAGTGTAAACAAATATACTAATAGTCTGATAACAAAAACTTATTAATCTCACTTCTCAGATACCAAAAGTGTAAAAAAAAATATATACTAATCTTCATTTTTTTTCCCCTATTTGTGTCTCTTCATTCACCAAAAATGGTTAAAAATGCTACATAAGGCTAAGATCTCAGCATAAGAATCATATCGTGACATAGCTCAACTTGAAAGTTATCTAGCTCAATAATATTGCATCTTTTAAGGTTATAACAACATTTTTCTTGTTTTTAGCATCAGAAAAATTGAAACTTTATTGTTATATTCAATTCAATCTACACCACCACAAGTTGTGTTATGATAAGGAAGAAGAGAGGTTTGAGAGAGAAAGGGGGGTACGTTATGAGGACCAATAATGGTACCAGTCCAAGATTGCATCAAAATATCATCAGCATCATCCATTCCATAGCTCACTGTCCCATCTCCAATCCCTTTCTCACCTCTTTCAAGCTCTTCCAATAATCTAAAGTTTCTCGGAACTGCACATAAAAAATAAAAACCGGGACTTTCGTAATCTGTATAATCGAAATCATTACTCTCTTAAAAACATAGGGAAGCAACAACAACAATTAACAAAAGAAAAGAAAATAAAAGGTCAACACTTTTAATAAAACCCCAAGATTCCAAAACCAAATAAAACCTAAAAAAAAAAACGAAATTGGATTTTTTAAAGACGTACCAACGACCTTCTCTTCCTCTGAACCCATTTGGCTGAGATTATTACAGAACAGTATCTAAAAGAGGAGGATTTGGTTCGAGAAATGAAAGAACAGAGAAACAGAGAGAGAGAGACTAATAGAAGGAAAGAAAAAAAAAAAAAAAAGAGAGAAAGAGAGTTGGTCAAGTGCGCGTAGTCGCACGGTAGTTATTTTGCGACCCTCACTTTTTCTCCACCACCTCCAACTATTGTCTATTTTTTTAAATTTTTAATTGTATTAACTCCAAAAAATATATTAAAACTCCAAGAATATTTATAGAATCATCAGTAACATAATGTTACTGCACGCATCAATTATTAATTTACCCAAATTTATTATTTCAGAATTGTGTCTACGTCTGAGTCAGACGGTCTGACGCGTGTGATACCCACATTATTGAATTAGAAGAAATAGCAACAAACCATTACAGTGGTGCTGTGGTGGTGGATGGTGGTTCAGTGGTTCTTGCTCTGTTTTGACTTTTCACTTTCTAGTTGAAATTTCCAACAAACTCTAACTCTACTACTTTGTGTTTCCAGGACGTAAACTAAAAACACACAAAACAGTAATCAGTAAAAAAAAAAAAAAAAAAGATGGAAAAAAGTTGGACGCAAATGTATGCATCTTTGGGATTCTTCTATTCTATTGTAGAATTTGAATTACAACTAGAAAAAAAAAAACCAAAGAGATGTGGTTTCAAATCTAATTAGATAATAGCTTTAAGTCGTCGACCTATCTTCTTTTAAAACAAACCAATCATCCATCTCTCCATCATCATCACTAATGTTACCAAGGAGTTCCTTTCTTCTCCGATCATAACATCTTGCTTCTGTTTCCTTCTTTGTATCTTGTTTCGCTTCAGTCCCATTGCTTCTAACCTTCTGTGTCATCTCCAACTTCCATTGCTCTCTTTTTACTGCACTCCTTGAAACTTTACTTCTCCCTCCTTCCACTGGGAACCCCATGAAGCCATCTTCTTCTTCTTCTTCTTCTTCTTCTTCTTTTTCTTCATCGCAGTGTTCTCCACTCTCTTCCTCTACAAAACTCCAGGTCTTTGTAACTCCGCTGTGAGTGTGACGATCAGCAACTGTCTTTGAATCCGGAGTGACATTTGAAGCCTTTTGTCTCTTGTGATCACACTTCAAACATATCGAGTTCCTTCTAAAATTTATGTAATTGCACCTGATGATGTTTACAAACAAAATATCAATCTCCAACAAAGATTTAAAAACCTTTTAGCTTTTAAGGTTTAGGAAGGATGACTCACGACTCGCATTCCCACTCTCCTGGATTGATTTGACGCATTGTAGGCTTGTCTTTGCACCTTAAGCATCTTGTGTTTTTCGAAAAGTTCAGGAAGTTGCATCTGCGGAAGTAAAACGTACAAAACCAAAAAATCTTAAAGGGGGTTTCATGATTGCTAATCAGATTGGACACTGATTGATAAAACTGTGAAAGATGTCCTCACATTTGGCATATCCAGTCTCCTTTCTTCAGTGGGAGCTGATCTTTCTGTTCTTCCCTCAACTGTTTCAGCCTTTCTCAGAGAAAACATCACATCGCAAGCATCTTATGTTTTTCGCAAAATTTAGGAACTTGCACCTACCAGATAAGAAAGGAGAGCATAACAATTAGTATACGTGAAATCAAATAGTATATATATCGATAAATGCAGCAAGATTACTTACTCTGTACAATGCCAATCCCCTGGCCTTTTTCGTGGGTCTCTCTCATCACTATCCTGTGAATTTGGCTGTAGCTCATCTCGACCTGTCTCAATCTCAGCAGATTCAACATCTTTTAAGCTATACGCTACACTTTCTCTCAGCAACTTCCTCACAGAATCTTCAACAAGTTTGGTTTGACAGGCACGGTTCTCCACAGCAGGAGAAATGGAATCAAGCCCGTGAGTTAGCAGTATACGCATGACATCAATAGTTCGAGCACCTTCATCTTCTCGTGCTTGTGCGTACGCCCTTTCACATTTCCCTCTCAAGTTGCAAGAGCCACACACCTACTAAAATAAACATTTAAGCTCAGTTAAGTAAGTTTCCAATGAAACCTCAAAAGTGACTATAAAGCTCTTAAAATGAGAATGAGAAGAATAAGAAACTCATACATTTCCTTCATCAATGCCAACATAAGCTCTTAAACGCTTTCCTGAGTTCACAACCTTCCTGTCAATGCTAGGACATCCACACCCAACAATCACTTTGATATCTTTCCTCGACAAGTATCTGTAAAGATACAAACTTTTGTGAATTCTCACCAATTTCAACTAATAGAGAGAGAGAGAGAGAGAGAGTATTTTACCAACAGCAATACGTCGAACACCTGGTGTGCAAATTGATAAAATCGCATTTACCTCACGAGAGCAAAACGATGGCGAGCGAAATTGAGACAAGCGGTACGAATATGATTCGATTCCTTGGAAATCATCAAGCTTTCTCCAAAGTAACCTTTTTTCACTAGCATACCCATCAAATCTAGCCACTCGGGCCATGGGTGAGAGCATTGATCAACCAAACCTGTTCTAGTGATCTCCGTGCTTTGGGTATAAGCCAGATTGTGGAATGGTCTTGAGTATCCAATGATGATACGATGGAAGCATCTACGATCGAACTTGAAAAATCTCATCTTTTAAGAAAAAAAAAAAAAAAAAAAAAAACTCAAAATTTACATATTCCTTGCACTAATAATTTGCTTAAGCTATAGAGTTAATCGCGGAGAAAACAACAAAATGACACTAATTAAGTGTCTTTTTGTCATGGCAGATCTCAACCCCGGTCTCACGCTTCTCTTGGGAAGAATGATAAAAAGAGTTTCTATATGTGTTAATTGTCGTATCATTCTTCTCTAGAGAAGCCTACGACGGGGATAAGTGTTCTGTCACGACAAATACACATTGAGGTTTATTTGTTTTCTCCCAAATTTTATTAACTATAGTTTATGCAAAATGATTAGTGTAAAGAAAATGTAAATTAATACTTGAGGTTTTGAATAAGATTTGAAGAAGTGAGACTCTTTGTATTGTATATATATGCAATTTTTTTTATAAGAAAGATTTATTACTCTCTTCTTTTCAGTGTAACTGTTGTTTAAGATTTTTATTTCATATATTACATGTTTTCTCTCATTGGTCACTGTATTAAACCAATAGGCAAATAGGGATACAACAAAGAGAAACGTAAATTAAAAATGAAAGACGACTTTTAAAATGAATCAAAAAATTAAGTATCATTATCAAAACGGAAACGTAACAGCGTTTTTGGAAGTGATATAAACTTACTCCTATGGGCAAAACGTAACGTCAATAACATTCTTTTGCCTTCCTATTTCAGTTTGTTTTTTTTACAGTCAATGAACTTATTAAAGTTCTGTTGTATAAACGCAAGTCAATATCATCGTTTTCCTTATTTATTTTTATTTTAAGTTTAAAAAACTTATCAAATTAAGAAAACGTAACAATAACATCGTGTTGTCTTCTTATTTACTAGATAGTAGACTAGTAGTAGTTTTTAGAAAGTTAAAAATTTATTCAAGTCAATAAGATTGTTTTAACTTCTTATTTTTTTCTGAAGTTAAAAAACTTATTCAAGTTTCTATTAAAAAAAATGTTAGAGGAGGGTATTCAACTGATATTTTAAAAGATTCTAAAATATTCTTAAAATCACTTGTTATTCAATTGTTGATTTTAAAAAATCTTTTAAAATCTGTTATTCAACATGGATTTATGTAAAATCATTTAAAATAATCTAAAATCTCTTGTTATTCAATTAATTACTTATAAAACTTATTTGAAATCTACTCATTCAATATATCACAACTTTAAAAAAAATTGAGATTTTGAATGATTCTAAAGGACTTCTTTTTTTGTTTTCTAGTTAAAAAATACCATCTCAAAATTATATCTTTTGAGGTAGAATTTTAAAGGAATTGATAAAAAATAAAATAAAAAATCTACGACACAAGACACTTGAGAGCTTTTATTTCGAAATTGGTTCCCAAACAAGGTTCTCGTTTCCTTTTAGTTCAGAATCAATTGTAACAGTCGACGAGCTAACTCCACCAACAGCTTGGTCAAAGTAGAGAATCAGTGGAACAGAACCCGTCTCAGAACAAAAAGTAGTGACATTAGAAGGAGAGCCATTCAAGCACCCAACTCCAGATAGAATTACACTGGAACCATGTGAAGGCCAAGAGGAAGTGAGAAGAGGAGACACAAATGGTAAAACCAACCACTTTGGTCATCTGGGTCCGTAAAAATAGCTTGATGTACAATTTCATACTCATCAGGAATCTTTTTCTCTGGCATAAATCCATCAGCCATGTTCCATCAGAGGTAACTTTGGTTCGAGGCATGTGACTATCAATCTAACGCTTCGGTTTCTTAAAAAACCAAAAATATTTTTGAACATGTAAATAGAGTTCCCATATAATTGAGATGTAAATAGAGTTCCCACAGACGCAGGCAGCTGACCCATACCACGTGTGACGTCTAGCAGTAACAAGCACAAGGTGAAACAACTAGCCAAGTGTGTGTGTGTGAAAGTGAGGACAAGACGAAATCGCCAACAAAACATCCGCCGTTCCCCGAAGAGATCATTCACACCGGAAGAAAAATTCCGATGATATGAAGAAGAGCCACTAGTGGTCAGGATTGGACCAACAAACACCCAAGACTTTGAAGCTACTAGTATATATAGCAGTAGTTTCGTGTTGTCAATCGACAAAAGCCTTCTTCCGAGATGAACTCCTGAAAAGGCTTTCACCGGATTTTTCAACTCCTAAAACGGCGAAACTTGATAAGAAAACGGTACAAAGAAAACAAAACAACTATAAATATAAGGATTAGAATCAACAAAGCCATCATCAGAGTCAGAAGGTATAGAAGCGAAGCAGAAACACAGGTAGTATGTGTATATAATATATAGAAAAAAACTTCAACTGGGGCTTTCCAAACCGGTTCGATTTAAACTTAACCTTAAACCAGACTGAATAAAATTCGGTTTATAACAAGAAAATATCTGAAAAAAAAAGATACAGCGCGAAAAGGAAGAAAAAATATCATCATTCACTTTACACGTGGTTTATAATAATTGGATCCATAATAAATAAAAAATGTTACAGAGAGCCACATATTATTATAACATATCTTTTGGCTGATACGAAACTGATCCTCACCATTAGAGAATTCGCGACTTGTATATTTTGCCCATACAGTGAGATTATATCAATTGTTGATAAGGTAGAATTGGTTATGGCTTGGACTCCTACGAACGTAACATCCATTGTTACGCATAGTTCTCTCTACACAACTCGGACACGTTTCCTTATAAGTTGGCGACGACGACGTAGGAGAACGAGAGCGTGATGATTTTGACGATTTTGACGAATACGTAGACGCGTTTGAAGACGTAGGAGACGAGTTTTTCTTCGTCGTTGTTGATCTTAGCGGAGAAAGGAAGACACGGATCTTAATCGGCGTCATTGAAGCAAGATCGTATTCCTCCATGAGATTGTTTAGATCCTCGTCGGATGTTACGGTTACAAGCGCGTCGAGATCATCAGTTGGTAACTGACACCGGAGAGTACTCACAGTCATACCACAGACCGCGCTGATCTTACTCGCAAGCTCTGTTTTTCAAACCACGTACGTTTTTTTAGAGAGATATGATCAGGGAGAGTGAGTTGAAACTGTGGTAAAAACAAGAAAGTGATTAAATAAACTAACCAGTGAAGGATACGGAGCGAGTGACGGAGAGGACACGTGTATCGCCGCCGTGGTAACGGAGTTTGCCGTCGGGATAACGTGGGGTGATTCTACCGCCGTAGCTACATAGGAACTTGACGGTTGTTGAAGTTGACGGGACCATATCACTTCTGTTTATATATTCTTAACTATTCTCAGTTATTTGCAAAGCTAGCTTGGTTTAGTAGTAGTAAGTATTGTATAAACTTTTCTTGAAGCCAAAACAACACTAAATACTCATGTGCTATATATAGAGAGTTTTCAAAAGAGTGTGAAAAAAGCGTAGACACACATAAAAGTGTAATGATCTTTATTTTATTCTCTTTTTCTTTTTCTTTTGTTTGTCACGTAATTTATTAAAGATATTTAATCGAAAAATAAAATTTGGCCGACGTAAATTTTTTTTTAGGGAATATTCTTTGAATTTAGAAAGAAAAGCGAAATCATAGGCCAAAAGTGAGTCGTCATCAAAATGAAAATTTGACGCGTGTAGTTCGAAGGAGTCGGAACTCGGAAAGGGAACCAATACAAACACTGTTAACAGTTAACCGGTCTCGACCGACGTTAAATTTTGAATGGCTCAGTACATTACTATAATAGATTCTTCTTCTCATCTGTGGTTAAAACTTAAAAAGATATATTTTCAGTGATACAATAAAATTTTAGATATTTTCCCATGTCTTTTTTTGTTTTGTATTTTGGGATACAAAAACCATATCATTTTTTTTTTGTATATACGTACGGGAAAACAAATTAGATATTTTGCTACATTTCTTCTGTCAAACGTTATTTGATAGTTTTCCGTTGACGTAGGCCTCTTGTCTTGTGTAACCCGGTCCCTTGAAAAGGCCACAACGACCATCCCTGAAAAATTGGAATATCTTACTATTCTTGAATCTTGATATTTTTTGTTTTTTGTTTAATCGTGATATTTATTACTGAGGAGATAGATATTACAAGAGGAGAACAAAATTAAAATCCTAGCATAATCTCATAAAAACTCTTATAAATACAATTACATAGATGCCTTAAAAATGATTTAAAATCATAATTTCACGATAACGTTTTGAGCAAAAGTAGCACTTATGAGAAAATGATGGGGACCCAATGGTTAGGCCTTTCAACACAATTGTGAATATACTGAAACAGTGACCCCACGTACCAAAACAAAAGTGACGATACTGTACTTAGCCACGAATTCTGTAATTTAGAGCACTCGGACCGACCAGATCACATTATACAGCGACACTATTTTTGTTTATGTGGCAACCATTACAGGTTGTTTTTCAAGGATATTCGAGTTAGTGGCTGACGATAATGTAATCCCTAAGTATATAATACAATACATAAAAATTGAGTACATATTAACATTAGAGAGAGAGAGTACATATGAAACGAAAAATACATCCTCAAAACCAGTTATATTCTTTTATCTTTGTTCTGCCAACAATAATTTGAAGTTTACAAGTTCATTTACCTAAAACTATCTTGATAATCAAGGCAATACATAAACACAATTTTGTATAATCTAATACTAAGAGCCTTTGTATGTCTCTATCTAACTTGTTATAACCAACCTTGTTATAACTCTACACACACATCCTCATGGATGCGTCATATTCCCAGAGACCTCTCATCATTTGGCGTTCGAGTTTCTTTAGTCTCCCACTGATCCAGTTGTTGTGTAGAACGAAGCAATGCTTCTTCTCACACTCTGCTCTCACGTCTTCCTTTAGCCATAGATCTCCGTATGCACCGTTTGGGAATAGCTCTCTGTCCAAGAACTGAACGGTCAGGTTTGTCTCTGGTTCAAGACATCTATCGTCTCCCAAGCGATACACTCCACCTTCTCCGCATAAAGTGTCGTAGAAGCTAGGCTGCTCCGATAGACCGGAGGTTGCAGCATGCTTCACCACTTTCTCCATTGCTGTTATCGTCGGCGCATCAGAACGTGTAAAGTAGAATCCCGAGTTTAAGCGCCTTGGTTGGTTTATAGGTACTGCAAAAAATCAAATATAAAACCAATTCATTAGCATTCAAAACAAGGTTTGGTCCAATTGTTCAGTTCATCATCATTCACCTGTTGTGTTGTATTCATCAGATTGTGCCACAAGAACAGAAGGGCCAAAAGATTGAAGCAGAGGCAATGGGTTTCTGAACCAATACACATCCACATCGCTCAAGAGAACGTTATATCCCTGCTTTAGTATCTTCAAAACTGTTCTTGACTTAACTTTGGTCACTCTCTGGAAACACTTCGATCCAAAGTGGCAGTCATTGAAGCTAATGTTCTTAGGGGCGTATGGATCAATGAAAACTGGCAGACCCTGCACGAAACTAACTGATTATAAACTCGATATTGACGTTACTATCACTCAATGTACTAAGAAGGAAAAGCAAGAGACTTTTTTCACCTGCAGTATAGAAAACTGATAAGTTTCATCATCAAGGGCACAAACTAAGAAATTTGGAACTTTGAGGCGGCGTAACCTGCAGACCCAACTCATCAACATGTCCTTATAACTATACCCAGCAATTGAAAGGACAACAGTTCTGTTCTTGTCTGCAACTAATGGGAGAAGAGACTGCAGGTCAAAAGGAAACTTCAATTGTGGCACTGCCTCATCTTTCTTCTGTACAATATCTAATTTCAAGCTTCGTGATTTAGTTCTACTGATACAAGCTGAGATCTTCTCTCGCCTACGAAATCCTACACTCTTTCCTTCCAATATAGACAGATCAGCAGAACGATCTGAAGCGTTAACGAACATATAGTGCTTGTTGCACTTCAAAAGCTTAGGTAAAGTGAAAGACTTGGAGAACAATGACCCGTAGAGCTGCCCAAGATGGGAGTTTCCTATATACTCCCAGTTTCTTGCTTTCGGTTTTGAGACATTATTATCACTCCTATTGTCTTCATTGGCTAAGTAAAAGCTCGATATGGTGGAAGTGGCATCAAACACAAACCTTCTTTTACATGACATAGCCTCGTTAATTATCCATTGATTATAAGTTGCTCTTTGATACAAAAATGGTGGAAGCACTCCACATTGCAAAGGCACATCAACGGTGTTCCATGCCATAATCATTTTGCTTTCGCTAGAATTCGATTGCCAACTCCGCAAGCTTATCATCTTCTGCAACTGTTAACACCAAGAAAGAACAATGCGATCAAAATTTGATTAAGGGAGGATTAGATCAGATTATTATCAACAAGTAAAAAAAAAGGTTTCCACCATACCTCCCCAAATCTCACCCTTTTACCATTCCCCTGTCGCCAAAAATGTCCTGTGTTGTCCCAACTGAACGGGAAACTGGGAATACCCACTGATGAAGAAACGAGAAGCCAGTCACGATCAAGCTGGTGAGCATAATTCAAAGCAGAAATGAAATCTGGAAGTAAAACAGTCTCTGGATCCATCAGAACAGCTATATCAGATTGATAAGCTTCACTTCTCGCAAGCATCGAGTGTATAAATGGAGTACCGAGAAACCTAACACAGTTCAAACACACAAGCGAGATGTCAAATGTCTCCAAAATCTATCCTTTTCATAAACCAAAGGCAACTTAGTGAGGCAAGAATCAAATGGAGTGGGAATAGAAGAGAGAGCTTACGTGAAATCAATGGTGGAATCAAGAAGAAGACGGGAACCAAATTTGTCGGTGAAGGAAAAATCAGAAGAAAGGTTGCTGTGTTGAGAGAATAAAACAACGGTGACTTGGGAAGACAAAGCGAGCCATGAACGAATAGCCAAAAAAGCTTGGCTATCTTCATCCAAGGAGGAGCTGCTACGGAGAGCAGTGAAAATGGTGATTCTTGGAGGAGGAGCAGCAATGGAACGGGAAGAGTATCTGAAAGGGCCATCGAGAGAAGAAGGAGATAGAAGCTGAGTGCCGTAGAAAGAGAGAGCGATTAGGAGAAACCCAGATAGCCAAACAGACAACAACCCAGCTCGAAGACCCTGTTTAGTAAGATTTTATAAATCAAAATCAAAAGTCAAAAACTTTTCAGAAATTTAAAACACAAAGATCTCTAAAATGAGGAGTCAAAGAGAAACAAGTGAGAACCTTAACAAGCTTCATGGGATATCAAATGAAGAAGAGTTGAGAATGAGAAGAGAAGAAAGAAAATAAAAGGAGAAGAAAAAAAAAATGGAGCTTTAACGGAAAAGAGAAGAAAATGGAGAAATACCGAAGTTTTGGAAGCGGAAAGCCGGCGGGGAGAAAGGGGGAAGAAGAAGAAGAAGAAGACATGTGAACGCTTTTCGTCATCTTCAAGAAATTGTTTTCAAGATTTCAACATCTCTCTTTCTTTCTTCTCCCACACAAGTAAAAAAACTTTTTTTGGCTTCTGTTGTATTTTCTTAACTGGTGCAAATTCGCCTAACGATACCGACACTCACTCAAAGACCAATTCGTCAAACTTAACTGAGTCACTTTATCTTTTGACAAATTCACTTCAGAAAATGTGTCACTAATTTTTCCCTTTTCTGGTCAAAAGCAAAACTCTAATGTTAATTAGTTCAAAATATAAAATTTATTTCCTAATAATGTGAGATGTAATAAGAACCTTGAGGGAGGATAAGACACAGATTTGATCATCCAACGTTTCAGAGACAGACCATCAACAAGTTTTGCCTGACAAACTTTTTTACAAAGTAACGCTTAACAAACCAACAATATTCAAAACAAGTCAACAAAACAGTCAAAAATCTTTTGATATTTCTTCTTCAAGAACCAAGGAAAGAGCGGTTTACAATGCTCACGAACCGGTGGCTTTTACAGTTCTTGGTTATATTGATGTTCGTCCAGTGGCCTTATCCCAAGTCTCTGCACAGCATTGTCCCGGATATGGTCTCTGACCAGTTTGCTAGAGTGTTCATTTAGCACGATGGCGCCTGTGGGGGGATCTGGATCTTGATCTTGATCTTGACCGCTTTGACCTGTACAACAAATCAGGTTTGAGTTCTATTGAATAAACAGGAGATATAGCACACTCTTTCGGTTATTTTTTTTAATCCAGCGTTAGCCACCTGTTAAGACAGAAGAAACATAGAATACATACCTGGATTTGTTATGAGAAGAGTAGAGAGTAGGCTTGTGCTGAGAATGCTTGCTATGTGGTGACCGCGAAGAAACATGTCTATACAATCAAAACATATATGATACTTTTTGTGGTGAGTTTCAGACTAGCTTGTCTGCTTTTGCTTACCCATTATCTCTTGTCATACTTTTTGCTTTCAATAGTTCTTTAACTTTTAGAGCCTAGTGCTAATATAGACTAACAAACATATATAGAAACACCAGTTATTTATCTCATAATGCTAATAGTTTATAAAAGCTATACCTTCTTCTGGACTTTCCAGGAGATGGTGACCGATTCCTTCTTCTTGAAGAAGACTTCCTGAAGAGAGACACAAGATCGTTAGGCATTAGACAAAAGAAGCGCGAAAGACAAAATTCAAAGTACAACACTCTATTGTCACCTTCTTGTATCATCAGAGGATTCATCACTGGACGGAGAAGAGCGTTTTCTTCTGGACCTCACAGGAGATGGTGATACATTCCTTCTTCTAGAACGGGACTTCCTGGAGAAAGGTAATAAAAAATCGTCGCAAGTAGTGAGAAACAGCATTAGACAAGACAAGCGGACAGAGAAACTCAATGTTAAACATCCTATGCCACCTGGTCGAATCATCAGAGGATCCATTACTGGTTGGAGAACGTCTTCTTTTGTCCTTGCTCGAGTCTTCAGCCCGCCTGTGTCTTGACCTTTCTTCTTCCTTCTCCTTCTCCCTTTTTTTACACCGGTCTTCCTTAGAATTAGTTCTGTGAGGCCTCTCTACCTCCCTTGAGTCCTTCTTTACATGGGCATCAGTAGATTTTTTACTTGGTTCAACACATTTAACTTTCTCTGCTGACTTTATGTCACCCTGCTTCATTCTATCTTTTGAGCCATTCTGAGAATCTACCTTCTCTTTCCCACTATTCGTTTCATCTCTTCTACTTCCATCCTTACTCAAATCGTCCCTCAAATCTTTCCCATAAGTTTTATTATTATCCTGATGAAGGTTGCAATCTGATTTCAAGCCAGAATTCTTCCTGCGAGGTTCATCTACTATTGCATCTTTATCACTATCAGTTCTGTCAGGATGCTTTTTTTTGCTTCCTGAAGTATCATCAAGTCCAGAGCTGGCGCTTACGTCTGATATTTTGATACTACCAGCCTCATCATCTTTTCTTCTGGAGCCTAGCATCTGAGAATAATCCTCCAAGTCTGACTTACTGTTCTTGCCGGAATTAGCATTGACTTCAACTTCTAGATCCAATTTCGTATTGGCCATTTCTTCAGGTTCAGGAAGTTTCTCAGTGCTTGGCTGCTGACTACCATCGTGTCTTGACATTGACACCACGCCAAGACTTCCAACTCCATCATTTTCATCAGCATCCGCATTAGAAGCAGCATCAGTATCAGCATCATCATCATCAGAGGCATAGCTAGCAAGACCTAGAACATCTGCTGGAGAGCCAGAACTAGCTTTTTTATTTGCGCCTTCTACCGAGACCAAAATATTTGCCGACGCCTTGTGGAGTGAATCAGCTGTGGAGAGAAGGGATGATGACGACTTATTGTGCTGTCCACTATCATCTGAAGCAATGATGAATAGCACAGTATACCAGCAAAGAATATGGTAAGATTCAGGAGTAATTCCACAGATTAATGACATAAATAAAACTACAAGGCACAACAAACCTTTAGATACTGGTTGATCTTCATTAATGACTTTGGTTGCAATTTCATCAAATAATTCATCTGTAACCTGTTCAAAAGACATATGTCAACTGTTGCAGGACAAATGTTTATAGACCAACCACTTAATTTCTATCAGGCCACCTACCTTAAGAAGGACTTCAGTCAAGATACGCTTTATCTCCATATTGATTGCTGTAGTTCTCTCTGCATCCATCTCATCCTACATGAAACAAACCATGCATTTTTTAGTGATGGTGCTGGATCAAATTAAATTACCAAGACAGCTAAAAGAATAGCGACAAAACATAATTAAAAGTTCAAAAAACCTCATCATCCTCTTCTTCGTCAGAGGGGCTGAAGCTTTTTTCGTCACGCTGATCAGCTTTCGCAGGAGGTTTATAAAGTAAATCATCATCCATAGATTCCCTCTCCTCAATACTCCCTGAAGAAGGCCTTCCAAGATCTGCTTTTTTCTTCAATAATTCGTCCTTAAGCCAGTTAGGTACAGGAGCCTGGAAACCACCTTATTAGCAAGAATTCATGAAAGGTACTGAACTCCATTAGAAACAACTCATTCTTACCTTTTTAGGAGGAATAGATGATGCTGCATATGAGTCATCCATGAATGCAACAGGGTGAAGAGGCGGCTTTGTGCCAAAAGCATATGGGGGTACAACAGGCTGGAGATTTGGTGGGGGAAAACTTCCATATGGAGGCATGGTATGACCCGAAACAGAAGGTATAGCCATAGATGAGTCATGCTGCAAAGAAAGTAAACATCAAACTTGCCTCCACCATAATAATACCAAAACGAACGATATAATAAGCAAACACTGTTAAAGTACCTGAGGAATTGATGGCACCGATGAAGGGATTGGGGGATAGACTACACCGGTTGCGGCATGGGGCTGCCATGCAATGTGAACACTAGCATAATCGGAACTCTCTCTGGTAGCAAACTGTACAGGCTGATCACTAGGGTTACTAGGTTGAGCAGGTGTTTGATCTCCATATGCATATTGCATATGCTGCCCTGCGTGAACAGGTCCCCCACTAGCAGGCACTGATATCTGCACCTCATGTTGTGTATTATTTCCAGACTCTTCTTTACCTACAAACAGAGTTCCAAGTTTAAGTTTTGAAGGTTTAGTTTAGTTTAATAACTGTTACCAATCTCTAGACCAACAAAATGGCTAAAACGAGGCACTCTGTTTAGGGAGTAAAATGCAAGGGGAACTGTGATCAGTAGTAGTTAATCTATTCGTAGGAAACTATATATTACACAGCACATTACTATACACATGATTTTTCATAGACTTAAAGGACAGGGAAACTTTGAAGACACCCAAGGAATTTCAAAGAGACAAAGCAACCCACATAGAGTGCTTGACTAGGAGCTACAATGATGTTCTAAGTAAATGGTTACCTGCTACAGAAGAATAACTATAAGGTACCTCCTGCTGATGAATTGCAGAACTAGTAGGCAGGTTTTCTTGATGGGAAAATCCAGCAGAAGAACCTCCAGGAAAACTCTCGTTCGCCGTTGAATAGTTTGGATATCTCTCCGGCTGTGTTGTTGTGGGTGGAACTGGAAACTGCTGCTGATAGCTTACTCCTGGAACTGCCTGTTGATGAACATCTTGATAGCCATGAGTAGAGTACTGCTGCTGGTAGACTTGTTGTCCGCTAGGTTGGTTCGGTGCAGACTGCGATTGCTGATCCTTGGTCGCAGCTGCCCATTCTTTTGCTTTCACTGCCCAGTCCTCGACGTTGCTATTAGCTGCGATCATAGACATAATCAGAAACCAAAACCCTAGTATTCATTCAATAACAATAGATGGCGATGAACGAGAGCGAACCTTGAGAGTTGTGACCTTGTTGATAACCCCAATTTGGATTTCCCCATTCCTAATATGCAAAATCAAATTCGAAAATTAACACTTCGACAAGGGGAAAACGAAACATAGGATAAATCCAACGACGGAGCAACCTGATTAGCCTGAGGATATGGCGGAGTAACTTGCGAACCGGCAGGCGGAGGAGGAGGAAAAGGACCGTTGCCGTTAGCACCAGCGTTGAATGGCGGCTGGTGAGGAGGATAAGCGGAAGAAGAGTACGGTTGGCCCTGAGGATAATGCGTCGAAGGTGGTCCCCACTGCGGCAGAGGTGGAGGTGGTGGCGATGGAGAGTGAGGGTTATGAAATTGGTTGGGGTGCCATGTAGGAGGACCACCGGGCTGCGTAGAAGGAGGAACCGGTGGCCTCGCCTGATGCTGATAGTACTGGTGGTAAGGATCCGTCGGAGGCGGTGGTCTCATGTACTGAGCCGGTGGCTGGTACGCGTCCATTAGCAGCTCGCAGCAAGGTCTTTGTGTCCTGACTCTGCGTTTTTGAGATTAGACCGAAATCGAATTATGATGTCTCTTGAAAAGTGAAAACTGCAGGTCGTTTTCAGTGGTTTCCTTAAATTTTCGTGTTGTGTTTTACTCCCATGGTTTAAAAAAAAACACTCAGATTAATAAATAACCACTTTAAAAAAATTCAGCCAATCATAAACAAGACTGCATAAAATAATTAATAGAAAAAATATAAAAATAAGAGAAATTCCTTCAAATACCACTAAAAGGTTTTTTTTCCAAAAATACTACTTTTTTGTTTTTTTTTCCAAAATTACCACAAAAGTTTTTTTTTCTAAAATTACCACAAACACAAAAAATTGATTTTTAATAATGAAGATTTTTTTCTTTTAGGTTTGGATCGACACATTTAATTTTAAGGTATAGTTTTTAGGGGTAGAGTTTAGTATTTAGAATTTAGGAGTTAGTTTTTAGTATTAGAAATTTAATTCAATTATGTGGTATTTTTAGAAAAAATTACATTTTAGTGGTATTTTTGGAAAAAAAAAACTAAATTATGGTATTTTTGGAATAAAAATCTATTTTAGTGGTATTTCTGACAATTCCCCTAAAAGTAATCTAAAAGTTAGTTAAAAAGTTGAAAACATCTTATATTATGAAACAAAAAAAACATCTAAAATATTTTATATTATGAAATAGAAGGAGTAGTAAATATCGAAACGGCAGGTAGTTTAAGCTGACTATTAAAAAACGACACGTTTTGTGTGAAATAAGAATTATGAATTTATCATCTATGGTGACACCTTTACACAATTTTTTCCATCATCAATACATTATCGTCATGACCATTCAAAAACATAATCATGACTATTTCATGAACAGTTTAGCATGTGTAGGATCTATTTATAGGACAGCATCGGCTTGTCTCTTGTTCAATCTAGCGTATAAGCCATCTTTCCTCAAAAGTTCTTTGTGATTGCCCATCTGTTTTGTGGAAAAACGTAACAGTCAAGATCACATAGACTCAATGGTTTCATACAATTTATCGAAACCAGTAAGAGAGTGTGGCTTACCTCGACGACTCGTCCACTGTCCATAGCCACGATTCTATCCGCAGCCTGAATTGTAGAAAGTCTGTGAAGGAACAAAATGTTAAATCTGTCATAAATCGATCATCAAAAACATGAAGATTTTCGGATTTGTATATGAAAAGATACCTGTGTGCTATCACTATGACGCTTCTCTTTGATGCTGCGTCGTTTCCAATAGAACGAAGCACGCCCTGGAAAAAAGAAAAGGCTTAAGAATTCGTGCATCCAAGTAACTTCTCTTTTTGGCGATTGAGAACTGAGAAGTTACCTTAACGTTGTGTTCGCTCTCTGCATCAAGTGCACTTGTGGCTTCATCAAGGATGAGAATTCTAGGATCTCTAAGGATGGCACGAGCTATTGCAATCCGTTGTTTCTGCCCTCCACTGAGTAGATCATCATCAACCATTGTGTTGTAACCACTGGGAAGTGCTGTGATGAAGTCATGTGCGTAGGCTTGCTTTGCGGCCGATATTATATCTTCTTGCGTTATACTTCGATCACATCCATACTTGATGTTGGAACCGATGTCTGTGCGGAAGAGCTTTGGTTCCTGTTTCATTGCGACAGCTTTAGAAAGTGAAAGTGAAATTCATCAAATTTTATTTGATTTCACGTATCAGAGATGTGAGGACCTGCCCCACGTATCCGATTCTTTGCCTTAGCCACTTGACATCCAACTCTTTCAAAGGAACCCCATCGAGTAGAATCTGGAATTCACAGAGTCAGCTTTTAGGAAGTAAGGCTTTAAAAAGTTATTTTACACTGAGTTAGTAATATCTACCTGACCACTTGTTGGTTCGTACAGCTGCAGCAAAAGATTAACCAGTGTGCTTTTGCCACTGCCACTTAGACCAACCTAAACAAAACAAATTTATTCAAATATCACTTTCTAAAGGAAAACATTGACATCATTGAACTACTTTGAGGTATACTTACGATTGCCACCACTTCACCAGGACGCACAGAAATGTTAACGTTTTGTACCACAGCCACCTGTATTAACATATGATATGATTCTTAAGACAAGCTGAAATGTGAGCCCCAATGGCCCATTTCTATATCATAAAAAGGACTCGATAAAATTCTATGGTGTGTGCACATGAATTCTAATACACTCAACAATAATCTAAGGTGATGCAAATGCACAACCATGTTTGGCCATTAACTTGCAAGCACTAATCGGTACAAAAATCGAAAGTCAGAACCTAAATGATTTTGAATCTGTGACGATACTGGTAAAAAGGATAGAATATCTGATTTCGCTAATTAAGAAATTCTGGTTTGAGGACATCCGCACGAAAGCGAAAAGCTGAAAGCAAAAGGTTATCATAAAATAGATTTCACATGAATGCAGTAATACCTCCTCTCTTGAAGGATAGCTGAACGACACATCTACAAACTCGATATGTCCTGTCAGTCTCTGCAGTCTCGTTCCTACAGCAGTTTATAAATAAAATACATTACATGGTAGATCATAGCAATGCCGGAAGCCTCTAGGTAGGAAGTCTAAAGTGATTGACTAAAGGTGGTTCATCCTGGGCAGGGGGTTGATTGTAAAAGTAATATCAACTGGTAATCACCAAACCCAAGCTTCCATCAATCTCATAAATGGTCAACATGTTTCTAAGATATACTGCTCTTCACCAAAAAAATTGAACCTTGCCTTTTGCTATAAATTGTTCACTTGGCTTGAGATCCATCATCTGAAAGACCTTTTCACTCGCTCCAACTGATTGCATCAAAGACGATAAATTATCTCCCACCCACCACGTAGCATAGATTAACCACTCACTATACAACAGAAACTTTGTCAGCTGCTCTGCTGTTATTTGACCAGCTAAGATAGACATTCCTCCAACCAGGACAGCAATAATCTATAAAAGAAGAAAACGATGAATCGTGTCACATTCTTACTGAGCATCACCATCTAGAAGAACCAGAATTTAATTAGCCCTTCTCACAAACAGTCGAAAGAGAAAGAGTTAAGCAAACCAGGGGTTATATTAGGAGGAACCTGAGTAGCATGGTATAGAGTGTTGAAGCTCCAGTTCCAAATACCATACGCAGCACTCTGTCTCAAACTAATATCTGCTAATCTCTGAAGCCAGTGATTGTACCTTTGCACCACAGAAGGGGAGAAAATCCATGTCAAAAAGTAACTTGGCTGTGATTGACCCTGTTCTTGAAAGCCAATATCGCAAAATTTTCACCAGAAAAAAGCATAAGAAATGGAGACACTTTCAACGTTTTTCAAGGAAACAGATTGCACCTTTTAAACTCTTGCTTCTCTGTCCCATATACACGAACGGTTCTCATCAAAGAGTATGTCTCTTGAGCCACCTTGATGATCACAAAACAATTATTAACAAAATAATTAATTGCATAAAAGACATCTTAAGAAATGAGTTCTTGAAAAATCTACTTCGTTTGCAGAAGCAGTGATCTCCTGAATTAGCTTCGCTGTCTTCTTTTGGTACCTACAACATGACCACATGTAAATTAATTTTCCGCCCGCAGTCATAAAAACACTAGGCTTAAGTATCGCTTGTAGCTGCCTAGGTGTAAAATCTATTATATCTTTAACGATATACAAATCTTAATCAAAGGGAGAAAAGTTTTTGTAGAATCTTACATCCCATAAACGAACATAACCGCAGCCAAAGTACAGCAAATTGCCAATGTGCAAAGCCCAAGGGGCCACGACAAAATCAGCAAATAAATTAATGCCCCTGTTCCCTAGAAGAAAGAAGATAAACATACATTCAGATATCAAGAATGCACGACGCACTTCAGGCGAGATGGAAATTATATTGTTTAGCAGAAGACCTGAAGAACATTGCGAAATATCATGTTCAGATCATTTCCGATGACCCTCGAGACTTGCTGACAGTCCGATCCAAGTCTGCTTGTCAAGTCACCAACAGTTTGAGAGTCGAAAAATGATATATCCTGACGCAAGATCCAGCCAAGTCCGCGAGAGTAATTCAAAAAAAATAAAGATACACATGAACTACCAAATTAGAAATTTTCAGGACCTGGAAGAGAAGAGTAGACTATAGCGTTTCTCTCATTCGTTTCACCTACAGAGAAGGCAAGATTCATGAGTAGATTAAACTACAAATAAAGAGGAAAGTTCCTGGGGAAAAAACTCACAAGTATCATATTTGCAATCCCAAAGAAGCATCCTCGTATACCACTGGAATTATGAGTTAAACAAAGAGTTAGCTGGAAATATTTCGTAAATGAATCTCAAGAAAGAGCAAGTGGTCAGACAACAAGAGTAACCCTCTCATTCAACTTGAAAAAACAAAAAAAAAACAAGAGACAAGCGTTTAACCATACAAGATCTTGACCTGCAAATGCCAGAAGTAACACAAAGCACAATCAAGAGCTTGACATTTCGACGAAACACAGTGATATCACCACTCTGTGCCGAGAAGATCGACGCTGTTAAAAAATGCGGAATAGTTATCTCTGAAAGCTGTAAACAAAATAGAAAAATTACATAAGAAAATGGAAGATTCTGATTTCTGATCCTAACTACTAACCCTATGGCTGCCTTATCTTAAACTATACAACTACACACACTTCTACAAGGCTATCTTCAATACATTTACTGATCCAATTCCACAAGAAGTAATTGCAATACATGATCATAGAGCAAAGATAGCCAAAACTACAACACTATACATACTAGTTAAGAAGAAGATGAAGAAAAAAAACACGCACCGCAGCAATGATAAGAGTCGAAAACGCAGCGAAGATAACCCAACGATCCTCAGCCACAAGCTCCCACATCCGACTCAACGCACGCCAAACAGTCACAGGCTTAGCAATGAACCTACCATCAACCTCATCCGTGAAACTCCACCAGCTTCCACCTGGTAAAATCGTTCGGAGGAAACCAATACATTGCCGAATCCTCTCCGGAACTGAAACGTTGTCTCTTCCTCCTTCGTAATACTCCGCAGTTTCCGCTACTGCTCCGTTCACTGACGAGCAATTAATCGAAGGAAGACGAAACTTTCTACTTGAAGATTGAAGAGTGAAGGACAATTTCGATTTCGTAACGAATCGGAGATTCTTCCTTCTGATGATGTCGCCACTGATTGTGGAAATAAGAGAACAACGGTGAAGGGAGACGCGGATAGGTCGACTCGTGCAGCCGAGTACCTGCAGAGCCATCTGTGGTCGGTGGAGTTTAAGATGAAGAAGAAGAAGAAGAAGAAACTTCACCAGAGAGCTTTTCCTTGGTTCATATGAAATGCAGGATACGAAATTACAACGCGTCGTTTCGAGGAATTGAAGAAGAAGACGTCACCGTATGAGATGCTTCGTGTCAATCTACAAGAAGGTGTGTGACCCACGGAGATCCACCACCGAAGGCATGAACCACAACAACAACAACACCGGCGCGTGAGAAAGGCGCGTGGAGGTTCAATCATGTGGTAGTAGATGGAGGATCTCTCAGCCTTTCTACGACGTCGTTTTCAAGTGTATTGCACACGGGAGCAAGCCTCCTGAAAAGTGGGATATCACGGTTTGACAATATCAGTTTGGTTCGCTTCGGATTTCAATTACGGTTTGTTTCCCCCACCAGCTCAAAATGTGAAATATTATAACTGGATACAAAGGCCCATTTCACGTTACAGCAGCCCAATAAAAATGTGTAAACCCTAGAGGGCAAAAGGGGGAATTTTAAAAAAAACTTTCGTCTCTATAAATATCATTTCTTAAGAGAAACCCTAGCCGCAGCGAGTGAGAGAGAAGGAGGGTAGCAGATTCGGCGGAAATGACGACCAGATTCAAGAAGAACAGGAAGAAGAGAGGTCACGTCAGTGCCGGACATGGACGTATCGGAAAGCACCGTAAGCATCCCGGAGGTCGTGGTAACGCTGGAGGTATGCATCACCACAGGATCCTCTTCGACAAGTACCATCCAGGTTACTTCGGTAAAGTTGGTATGAGGTACTTCCACAAGCTGAGGAACAAGTTCTTCTGCCCCATCGTTAACCTCGACAAGCTCTGGTCCCTCGTACCTGAAGACGTGAAGGCGAAATCAACCAAGGACAACGTTCCTTTGATCGATGTGACGCAGCATGGTTTCTTCAAGGTTTTGGGGAAAGGTCATTTGCCTGAGAACAAGCCCTTCGTTGTGAAGGCGAAGCTTATCTCGAAGACTGCTGAGAAGAAGATTAAGGAAGCTGGTGGCGCTGTTGTGCTTACTGCCTAGGTTTGGTGAATTTTTTAAATTTGCTTAGCTCTTGTTTTTGAATCTTCTCTGGAGTTTGTTATCTTTTGTTGTCTTTTGGATTTTGGAAGCAGAGAGAAATCTCTTTTTTTTAAAAGTTAGTAGTTTTATGAACCTCTTGTTGGATTTTGATAAATGCTTGTTATTCCGAATTCAGATTTGGTTTCACATTTGTGGTGGTTTCGTAATTTGGTAGCTTTAGAATTTGCGTCACTGTTGATTCATTTGCGTTTGCTAGATTCCGTTCTCTTAAAGCATCTTGATAGCTTAATGATGCATGATCTGATCGGTTATACCATATGTGTGGCTATGGTGTGATTTTGCGTAACAGTCATTAAGTTTTTGGAAATGCATTCAACAATTTACAACAGCAATTATAATGTGTTAACAGAACTAATTTTGCTCTTCTAGACTATTATCATGTTATAGATTTAGGTTATTCGATGAAACTGATGGTTTTCTAGTTTAGAATTCGTTTCCGTAAGCAAGATAATTAGAAATCGTAAAATATTCAAGACAAGAACTAATGTCAAAAACCCAACGAAAATACAACCAGAACATCTGAAAGCTTTGTCAATGTTGTGGAGACCTTTCTCGTTCTTTATTTATCTGCTTCTCTCGACTATTTCATTTGGGATTTAAGAATTCATATACTACACGACTGTATTGAAAACCCAAGTCCCAAAAGCTAAGTCAGTAAGAGATCCTCATGTTCAAGCTGCAAAGCATAGCGATAGGACACTTCTCGTATACCAATTACAACTCTTTGGATTATATATAATCCAAGTGTGAACTAGAAGTCGAAATGTGAAATGAGGTCTTGTAATTGAATCATGGCCAAAGTTGAATATAAGTTACAGACATGTATAAATAACACTTGACCAAAACATGAAGAGTCAGCGCGTAGCTGGTAGAGCACGCCAGTTATTGGCTTGTTGAATGGCATGATGGCGAGAAGTTGCAGATAGTTGCTGGTGTATAACTTCCTTGACGTGACCCGCAGCTGTTTCACCACCACGTTCAGCGAGTTCTAAGTAAAGTACAGCTTTCAGCATCGCCCCTTCCTGCATTATCCCAATTACATTAATCAGTGCTAAATCGAATCAACTCATGGTCCAACATGGCATACTATTCACCATGATCACCTGAAATAGAGATTCTTACCGAAAATAGAGTAAGACCGTGTTCAAACTGAGCTTTACTATGGCCATGATCAGCTGCACGTTTCATCCATTTGCTTCCTAGCTTGCGGTTTTGATGCAAGCCTTCTCCAACCAAGTAACAGCGCGAAATATTATACATTGCTCGTACATAGCCACCTTCTGCTGCCTTTAGGTACCATTTACTCTGTCAAAAAAGAAAAAAAAAAAAATTCCAATCATTATATGCAAACTTCATAGATTCTTTAGAAAGATGATAAAAGACAGAAACTGAACATTTCCACAAATGAACTAAAGCACATGTCCAAACATAGCATTTATCAGCTTCCAAAAAAGAACTAATGCACATGTCCAAGCATAGCATTATCTATTCCAAAATATGAGCTAATGCACATGTCCAAAGATAGCATTATCAGTTTTCCACTGAGTGTGTTGTAGCCATGTAATATGAAGAATCAGAAACAAAGATGCAATTTTCAATCAAGCACCACACAAAGACAATATAAAATCTCAACTAAAAGGACAAAGAAAGGATCAGAAGAAGGCACATACAGCTTCTACCATATTGGGTTGCACAACCCGGCCTTGGTGTAAACAAAGAGCTAACTGATACTGTGCTCGAACATAACCATTCTCCGCAGATTGCTTCAACCACTTGATCGCTTCCTTGGGATTTGTGGGTTCAACTGCAGATACAAGCAACCAATTGCTCAGAAATTACTCCACCAATCCATTACCAAATTGGTTAGTAACTAAGCTCGTCAAATCCAAATTCTATATACAACACAATCCAGAAAACATCAATATCAATCATGAACAACTCAAAATTGCAATTGCAGGTTATATAAAAATCAAAGCCACCAAAACCATGGGAACTTAAGTCTCATTACCTTGAAGATAAGAAATCCCCAAATTACATTGACCAACAGCGTCACCAAGCTCCGCAGCTCTCCGATACAGACTCACAGCTTTCTCCTTATCTCCCGTTTCCCAATAGACAAGCCCAGCATCAACCATGGCGAGCGTGGATCCAAGCGCAGCTCCTTTTAAAAACGAATCCAGAGCCTTGTCGAGATTCGCTCGCACACCTCCTCGACCATGCTTGAATTTTTTCCCCCACCGAAGAAACAACATCGACTCTCTCAACGGCTTTAACGCGTCTCTCCACGATTTACACACCGACGACGCCGCTTGTAGATTCGGAAGACTAAACGGCGCGGCGATCTTCATCAGTATATCAAACGGTAGCATAGAGAAATCTCCGAAGTCATTCGACGGAGAAGTTGAAGAAGAAGAAGAAGACCTAGAGCTTGTGCTTGTGCTTGACTTCATCGTTGCTCTGTTGATTGGAGAAAATCTAGTGCGTTTTTCCTTGTCTTGAGATTTCAAAAACGATAAGGAGGTGAATCGAGATCCTTCAGATCTACATGGCCACGTTCTCTGCTTCATCTTCTCCGGCGACGAAAGACCACCGTCGGTTTCAAAGAGGGGTAAGTAAACGATTCGTTTTGTTTTTTTGTTTTTTTTCTTTTCCTTTTTCTTCCGCGTTTGTGCCGAGTAAATTTGTTTTTGTTATATGGTTAGTAATCGAACGGTTATGTGATGAGCGACAATTAAATCCACCATATAATAATGCGACACGTGGAATTACTTAAACCGCCAAGAAAATTTCGTATAGGGTGAGTGGACCAAAGCTAACAGACACGAAACATTAATATTTGTTTTGGGCTGGGCCTTCAATATCCATTTATTTTTATATAATAACTATATGGAAATTATCTTACAAAAATTAGAGCATACAAATACTAGGCATGGAATCGAACCTGTACTGCATGAACAGAAAAAATGTGGCCTTTCAATTAGTTTTATAGTTATTAGTTTACTTCCTTTGTGTACGCCTGTACGGGCCGAGGCCGGGGCCGGCAAATAGTTTTGATAGAGCGACGTATGTCAATTAGGACCAAAGTTTGTGGGTTGTTCCAGTCTCGTCTAAAAATACCGAGCTCAGAATTAAATATATATATAAAAAAAATAAAAAAAATTGGATCTTTCAGGTTTTTAGGCTTATCCCGAACAGGTTTGAACTGGTCCAAAAAAACCTTGAACAAATATATTTGTATTATTTTGTTATATTTTTGTTTAATTGTTATATTTCTGATTAATGATTTATTGTAAATAAAGTTTATAATTCTAATCCTAGTATTTATATTTATTTAATAATTTTACTTTAAAATTTTTTATCTATGCTATTTTATATAAATCACATATTGTTTTATTAGTTAAAGTATACATTTGTTTTTAGTTTTAATTTTTTTTTTCAAAATTAAGCTAGTTTTAGTGAATATAGATGAGTTATTTAAAATTTGATTGATTTTTTTTATAGTACTCCTTTAAATATTATTTTTCAATACTTATAAATTTGAATTTTTGATCTATAAGATAACTCCGACAAAGTCTTAAAAGCTTTGTAGCACTGCTAGGGCCGAGCCCGAATTTTAAAATATAGGCTCCAAAACATTTCAAGTAGGACCGAGCTAGACTCAAACATATGCGGACTGGTTTTGAGTCAGGTCGGACCAGTCCGATTAACACCTCTCTATCTAACTAATCCACAGTAATGTAACATTATTTTTACCCCTTTATACAAGCCTAAGATATTTTTACAGAGGAAAATCATATATAGTCTATGTCCTCATTTAAAAAAATTGTTTTATGGTTAATGATGTTTGTAATGTCTTAAGAAAAATAAATGTTAAAAAAAACTATAGTGATATTAATGTAGGGAAGAAATCTTTGTAGCTTATACGTACGTGAAATGGTTGCAAAGATTTTCCTTTGTTTTGCAGGAAGCCATTCAAAGCTTTGTCTTTTATCAATTATTTATTTTATTTTAATTTAATTTTGTAAAAAGACCCATAAAAATTGTTAGCTGGCAAGATTTTTTTTTTAATAAAATATTACTTGCATAAATTATTTTCCGTTGTGGAATCTCGTTGCACTCATTCCTTTTATAAAACTCTTGACCAAAGTTAGAGCAACCTCGAGATTGACAATTGTGGCCAATTAATGAGATCTATGTCAGAAAGTTTTTTTGTATGTTTAAGTTTTATTTTTAAAATTTCCATTAAAACAATTACAAGGTTATTATTTTATTTATAATAAAACGTATTGTATGTTACTTTGTTGGCTCTTTCTGGTTAAGTTTTATTAATATCTCTATATACTGGGGGATTATGATTTATGATAAGATAACAATATTAGAACTGATCCTGTGAGATTCAATTTTATATGTCATCTAAGCGCCAAGATGAGTGAATGAATTCTTTGATCATGTGATGATTTGAAAAAAGAAATGTGATCTTTTAGTGTAGACAAAATGATGTAACAATACAGTTATTCATAACAACAATTAAATAAATGTAGAAGAAGCGGATACAATCGCTTGTGAAAGACCACACCATAAAAATTGTTAGCTGGCAAGAATTTTTTATTTTTTTGGCAAAATATTTCTTGCATAAATTATTTTCCGTTGTGGAATCTTGTTGCACTGATTCCATTTGTAAAATTCTTGACCAAGGTTAGAGCAACCTCGAGATTGACCATTGGTCAATTAATGGGGCCTATGTCAGAAAGTATTTTGTGTATTTTAGTTTTATTTTTAAAATTTCCATTTAAACAATTACAAGGTTATTATTTTGTTTATAATAAAACGTATTGTATGTTACTTTGTTGGCTCTTTCTGGTTAAGTTTTATTAATATCTCTATATACTGGGGGTATTATGATTTATGATAAGATTTAGAACTGATCCAGTGAGATTTAATTATATATGTCATCTAAGCGCCAAGATGAGTGAATGAATTCTTTGATCATGTGATGATTTGAAAAAAGAAAGGTGATCTTTTAGTGTAGACAGAAGGATGTAACCATACAGTTATTCATAACAACAATTAAATAAATATAGATGAAGCGGATACAATCGCTTGTGAAAGACCACACCATAAAAAGTGTTAGCTGGCAAGAATTTTTTTTCCATAAAATATTTCTTGCATAAATTATTTTCCGTTGTGGAATCTCGTTGCATTGATTCCTTTTATAAAACTCTTGACCAAAGTTAGAGCAACCTCGAGATTGACAATTGTGGCCAATTAATGGGATCTATGTGAGAAAGTTTTTTGTATGTTTTAGTTTTATTTTTAAAATTTCATTTAAAACAATTACAAGGTTATTGTTTTATTTATAATAAAACGTATTGTATGTTACTTCGTTGGCTCTTTCTGGTTAAGTTTTTTTAATATCTCTATATACTGGGGGGATTATGATTTATGACACGATAACAATATTAGAATTGATCCAGTGAGATTCAATTTTATATGTCATCTAAGCGCCAAGATGAGTGAATGAATTCTTTGATCATGTGATGACTTGAAAAAAGAAAGGTGATCTTTTAATGTAAACAGAAGGATGTAACAATACAGTTATTCATAACAACAATTAAATAAATGTAGAAGAAGCGGATACAATCGCTTGCGAAAGACCACACCATAAAAATTGTTAGCTGGCAAGAATTTTTTATTTTTTTGGCAAAATATTTCTTGCATAAATTATTTTCCGTTGTGGAATCTCGTTGCACTGATTCCGTTTGTAAAATTCTTGACCACAGTTAGAGCAACCTCGAGATTGACCATTGGTCAATTAATGGGACCTATGTCAGAAAGTATTTTGTGTATTTTAGTTATATTTTTAAAATTTCCATTTAAACAATTACAAGGTTATTATTTTATTTATAATAAAACGTATTGTATGTTACTTTGTTGGCTCTTTCTGGTTAAGTTTTATTAATATCTCTATATACTGGGGGTATTATGATTTATGATAAGATTTAGAATTGATCTAGTGAGATTCAATTTTATATGTCATCTAAGCGCCAAGATGAGTGAATGAATTCTTTGAACATGTGATGATTTGAAAAAAGAAAGGTGATCTTTTAGTGTAGACAAAAGGATGTAACAATATAGTTATTCATAACAACAATTAAATAAATGTAGAAGAAGCGGATACAATCGCTTGCGAAAGACCACACCATAAAACTAATAGCTGGCAAGAATTTTATTTTTGGTAAAATATTTCTTGCATAAATTATTTTCCGTTGTGGAATCTCTTTGCACTCATTCCTTTTGTAAAATTCTTGACCAAAGTTAGAGCAACCTCACGATTGACAATTGGTCAATTAATGGGACTTATGTCAGAAAGTTTTTTGTGTGTTTTAATTTTATTTTTAAAATTTCCATTAAAACAATTACAAGGTTTTTATTTTATTTATAATAAAACGTCTTGTATGTTACTTTGTTGGCTCTTTCTGGTTAAGTTTTATTAATATCTCTATATACTGGGGTATTATGATTTATGATAAGATTTAGAACTGATACAGTGAGATTCAATTTTATATGTCATCTAAGCGCCAAGATGAGTGAATGAATTCTTTGATCATGTGATGATTTGAAAAAAGAAAGGTGATCTTTTAGTGTAGACAGAAGGATGTAACAATACAGTTATTCATTACAAAAATTAAATAAATGTAGAAGAAGCGGATACAATCGCTTGTGAAAGACCACACCATAAAAATTGTTAGCTGGCAAGAATTTTTTTTTAATAAAATATTTCTTGCATAAATTATTTTCCGTTGTGGAATCTCGTTGCATTGATTCCTTTTATAAAACTCTTGACCAAAGTTAGAGCAACCTCGAGATTGACAATTATGGCCAATTAATGGGATCTATGTGAGAAATTTTTTTGTATGTTTTAGTTTTATTTTTAAAATTTCCATTAAAACAATTACAAGGTTTTTATTTTATTTATAATAAAATGTATTGTATGTTACTTCGTTGGCTCTTTCTGGTTAAGTTTTATTAATATCTCTATATACTGGGGGATTATGATTTATGACACGATAACAATATTAAAATTGATCCAGTGAGATTCAATTTTATATGTCATCTAAGCGCTAAGATGAGTGAATGAATTCTTTGAACATGTGATGATTTGAAAAAAGAAAGTTGATATTTTAGTGTAGACAAAAGGATGTAACAATATAGTTATTCATAACAACAATTAAATAAATGTAGAAGAAGCGGATACAATCGCTTGCGAAAGACCACACCATAGAAACTAATAGCTGGCAAGAATTTTTTATTTTTTTGGCAAAATATTTTTTGCATAAATTATTTTCCATTGTGGAATCTCTTTGCACTCATTCCTTTTGTAAAATTCTTGACCAAAGTTAGAGCAATCTCAGGATTGAAAATTGGTCAATTAATGGGACTTATGTGAGAAAGTTTTTTGTGTGTTTTAGTTTTATTTTTATAATTTCCATTAAAACAATTACAAGGTTATTATTTTATTTATAATAAAACGTATTGTATGTTACTTCGTTGGCTCTTTCTGGTTTAATTTTATTAATATCTCTATATACTGGGGGGATTATGATTTATGATAAGATAACAATATTAGAACTGTTCCAGTGAGATTCAATTTTATATGTCTTCTAAGCGCCAAGTTGAGTGAATGAATTCTTTGACCATGTGATGATTTGAAAAAAGAAAGGTGATCTTTTAGTGTAAATAGAAGGATGTAACAATACAGTAATAAATGTAGAATAAGCGGATACAATCGCTTGCGAAAGACCACACCATAAAAATTGTTAGCTGGCAAGAATTTTTTATTTTTTTGGCAAAATATTTCTTGCATAAATTATTTTCCGTTGTGGAATCTCGTTGCACTGATTCCGTTTGTAAAATTCTTGACCAAAGTTAGAGCAACCTTGATATTGACCATTGGTCAATTAATGGGACCTATGTCAGAAAGTTTTTTGTGTGTGTTTAGTTTTATTTTTAAAATTTCCATTAAACCAATTACAAGGTTTTTATTTTATTTATAATAAAACGTATTGTATGTTACTTCGTTGGCTCTTTCTGGTTTAGTTTTATTAGTATCTCTATATACTGGGAGGATTATGATTTATGATAAGATAACAATATTAGAACTGTTCCAGTGAGATTCAATTTTATATGTCATCTAAGCGCCAAGTTGAGTGAATGAATTCTTTGACCATGTGATGATTTGAAAAAAGAAAGGTGATCTTTTAGTGTAAATAGAAGGATGTAACAATACAGTAATAAATGTAGAAGAAGCGGATACAATCGCTTGCGAAAGACCACACCATAAAAATTGTTAGCTGGCAAGAATTTTTTTTTTGGTAAAATATTTCTTGCATAAATTATTTTCCGTTGTGGAATCTCTTTGCACTGATTCCTTTTGTAAAATTCTTGACCAAAGTTAGGGCAACCTCGAGATTGACAATGGGTCAATAAATGGGACCTATGTCAGAAAGTTTTTTGTGTGTTTTAGTTTTATTTTTAAATTTCCATTAAAACAATTACAAGGTTTTTATTTTATTGATAATAAAACGTATTGTATGTTACTTCGTTGGCTCTTTCTGGTTAAGTTTTATTAACATCTCTATATACTGGGAGATTATGATTTATGATAAGTTAGAATTGATCCAGTGAGATTCAATTTTATATGTCATCTAAGCGCCAAGATGAGTGAATGAATTCTTTGAACATGTGATGATTTGAAAGAAAAAAAAAGTGATCTTTTACTGTAGACCGAAGGATGTATCAATACGGTTATTCATAACAACAATTAAATAAATGTAGAAGAAGCGGATACAATTGCTTGCGAAAGACCACACCATACCTCCAAAGTCATTTTAGACAAAATTTTCATATTCTGGAATTTAGAACCTTCTGCAAAATAGTTAATAATACATAAATGTCATAAAATAAATAAAAACATATTACTACTCCAACAAAAATATTAGATTTACTAGATTTTAACCCGCGGTACACCGCGGGACAATATTTTATATCAAAAAACTAAATTTTAAAATGTATTTGTTTGTTTAGTGTTTAAGATTGTATAACTATATTTTGATTGCTAGTTCTAAAATTTGACCAGCTGTATGTAGACACAAAATGACAATTATTTAGTTTTATTTCTGATAATATTACATTTTTACCATATCGAATTTTTTTTGGTTACAGTTTTTTAGATTTAACCCGTGAAAAAAATATTCTTACATTATTATTTTTTAAAAATTTTTATGTTTTTAAATTTAACCCATAAGTTTTTAGTGTTTTTAGATTTAACCCGTGAAAGAATGATATATGTAAAAGTTATTATGCAGTATACTGTGGGTTTAATTATTTATAAAGAATTTTTTTTGGATTCACCAAGAATTGTCCTATTATAAATAATCTACTTTTTTAGATTTAACCCGTGAAATAATTATTCTCACATTAATTTATTAGCATAGTAGTAATATTTTAAAAAAAAATGTGTCATATCAAACAATATAGTTATTATTGAATCTTAGAGTTTTTAAAGGAAAATAAAAAAAGATATTAAATATATATATAAACATTGTTTTAGGAAATTATAAACCAATTTTTTTTTTGTCAACAAACTATAAACCAAATTGTTAGGGATATTTTAGGAATCTAATTGATTTTGTTTTTTTGTGCAATTATTTAATGATTAACTTTGTAAATAAGTATAACATAAAGGTTAGAACAACAAATATACTTAAAAATGTTAATATAGATATATTTATGTGTCTTTATTATTATTGTAACCGTTTAAACAAAATAGTGAACATTTTCTTTATATGTAAAGATTAAGTTATGTAGTTTGTGGTATTGGACAGTAAATTAATATAGGTTTTTTAGAAACATAAATAATTAAAAATATCACAAGTAACGGTTACAATAATAATTTAGACCAGCATACTAAGTCAATATATCTCCACCTCCAGCCTCTGTTTTCCGGTCTCTCTTCAAACTGGAGAGTTTAATCCGGTTAACTTTTCTTCCCACTCTCTAAGTTTGTATCGCTTTTACAGTTGGGAAATAATTAAATTAACATCTCAGTTTAGTCAGAGATTATAGCTCGTTTGGCTAGGTTCTCGCTCGAACGATGCTTTCATGAAGCTTGCCTCAAACATAGCTAGGAATCAGATTCTTTTCTCTCCACCGAATCAACGATTTTCTAATCTTGTTGTTATTGCCATAGTAGGTTTTTTCCATAGTTTCATCAGCTTGACCTATGATCATGGGATTTAAATATATACAGCATAAGTATGTAATATACTAATATCACATGAATCATCAATTTATAGGGTTGTAAAAATGTGAAACAAAAGGTTACAATTACCTTGTTATGATGGACACCATAGTGCATCCGGATATGAAACAAAAGGATTCCCTAGTAAAAAATAAACATTGTTGCATGTTTTAAAACATGTGTTGAGCCTTTATTGGTCAAAATAGTAAAAAAATATAAAAACTAACGTTTGGCTCCCAGAAGGAGGTGCATAACTGGAGTTGGAGCATGTCTACCGCGCATGTTTGGTAAGTTTGTGATGTTTTAGTTGTCCTTTGAGCCTGAATAATCTAGAAAATAAGTAGTATGACTCATGTTTGCTTTGTTGCTACATATAGCATATGAACGACGATTTTACTGATAACTATATTTATTTGATCTTTACTTGAAGTAGTAGAGCATAACACTTCCCTTCCTGATAGATTTCTTCTATTAACACGCTTCAATCCTTTAAAAAAAAAATAAGAAACTGGTTATTGTTATTAAAGACGACCATTTAAAACATCTTAAAGGATTAAGATTAGTTACCTGCATATCCGTACCTTACAAAAACTAAGGCTTTGAATGGTTGTACACTATGGTGTAGATCGGACTATGCATACCAATATTTTGGTATGCAATATATTAGACTTTAGTATGGAGCAAACTAGTATGGAGTTTATAATGGTATGGAGCTTTTGAGGAGTGGAATGAAAAATGCAGACCAACAGTGAATTTACAATAGTATGGAGTTGTATGTTGAAATGCGTACTAATATGGAGATTTTTAGTATGCATTGTTGCATACTGGTACGCAATGGTGAATGGTAAATTAAGTGCGGACTAGTCCAATTTTAGTCCGGTCTGCAGCATACTATGCAACCATTCAAAGCCTAAGTCACTATTACTTACCTTTCAAATTTTTATTGATTTGCTCAACCACGGTAGTCTTAAAATATGCAAAGAATTAATGCAAAGAATTTTGTAGTGAGTTATGGAATATCCCATTTAGTTCTCGTCAATCAGTAATTAGTTTATTTGCTTATACTAAAATGTCATGCTAACGTAAGGAAATATTACCAAAATGGTTCCACTGGCAAAATTTTATCTTCTACGGGCGTATACCAATTAGTTTTTATTTCCAATATTTTCTTGATTTTGATTACGATTTCATTGTTTATATGGCATTAATTTACTCATATTCGTAAATGTTTGGAAATTAAAGGGTTTTCGATTTTAGGAACTTTATTAATTGTCAAAAGAATTATGGAGATTGTAGATTTTTGTTTTGAAAAAATCGGTTGTATCATTCATTTTTTTGAAAGACTATAGCACCTCTAAAGATATTTTGGAGATTTTATGGAAATAAAACTTTAATGGGTAGAGTTTTTTTTGGAAAAATCGAAATGTATAGATTTCTTCAAGATGTTATGGCAATAAAATTAACAAATTTTGGTCAATTTTGGTTGATTTTAGTAGTTTTAGTAATTGAGTGTTTGTGCAATTTTTAGAGATTAAGATTGTAAATAATTTTTTTAATAACTATAACTAAAAGCGCATAACACAAAATGTACTTTAAAAATGTTAATATAGATTTGCACCAGAAAAAACAATTCAATTTACATGTTCTTACACTATAGTCTATGTATGCTTGGCTTGGCTGCCTAAATTTCTTAGGGTTTGGTTTAGTTTAAACGTAGAGATCGGTGTGGAAGTTTGAATGCAATAACAATAAGTGAGATTCAATTTTATACTCCGCCTAAGCGCCAAGACGGATGTATGATGTGAATTCTTTAATCATGAGACAAGAAAAAGTGATCATACCGAAGGTTGTATATGGGCCGGGACTGGATTTTAAATCATGCACAAGTCCAAATTCTTATATTTCAAAATATTTTTTCCAAAAATATACATGATAATGTGACTTTTCGATAAGTAGTGGTTGATATAAGAAACATAGTTATGGTGTTTTATTGTTAAAGGAAACATGAGGTTTTATAAGAAACGTATTTACGATCCGACCAAAAAAAAAAAAAAACGTATTTACGAAAGGGCCAGGTTGTAGTTACTAGACATAGTGTGGATACTAAGCAGCAGTTTAGAAGGTACAACATTCAATTTGTGTTGATCAAATTAGCATTACCATCTTTACATTGTAAAATCCATTTGTGCATCCAAATCTAGTCTGATAACCAAAATACATAAACGCATAACTGGGAACAATTAAAAAAGTCATTACACAAAGAGTGTTCTTAATAATGCACATGAGAATTAGATTAAAGAAATTAAGAAGAGAAGGAGAAACCTCAAGTATAAAACAGATGAAGAAACTGCCGAAGAAAGGTAGACGGAGGTTGACGATCGGAGAAGAAGGCTGATGACTAAGAGAAAGACAATAGCATAGTCAGTTCAAGGGAATCAGATAAGCAGCTCCTTTTCATCCTCTCCCCAAATTCAGTTTTAAGCTGTTTGGCATATAAATGGGTCCTTTTCTGGGTACCAATTAAGTGATAATAAAAACATTCTACAATTAAATGAAAATTTTTTACTTTTGTTTCGTACTTCAAAATTGCAATCGGGAGAAATCGAAAAGGGGAAAAAAACTTTTGTAAAAAAACTTCAAAACTGCAATCAGGAGGAATCTCAACTAAAAACATCATTATGAAGTCAAAAGCCAAAGCCAGATAGAAAGGAAAACAACTTACCAAGCCATGGGACCTTGACGAAGAAAAATCCAGAGAAGCAGAATCGTTAATCAGATGTTTCCCGCAGAGATGATCGGGAAGATAGCGACGACGTTTTGTAATTTCATCATAAATCTGTTCAAATGGGCTTATATCAATTGAACTTAAGAAATTATATTATTTCGGCTTATATAAAGCCCAACAAATTTGTTAAATTTTTGTGGTGACGTGGATGTTCTCATACGAGAGAAAACTCTGCTATTTTATATATAATTTAGAGAAATACCCTAAAATAGCACTAAAACAAATTTTAGTTTTATGGACAATTATAGCATACATTCCCTAAATTTCCAAAAATAGCACTATTTAACACATTAAAATATTTAAAATTAATTTTTAGTAATTTTTTTTTAGGTTTAGGTTTTCAATTTCAAATTTAAGGTATAGTTTTGAGGGATAGGGTTTAGTATTTTGAATTTAGGATTTATTTTTGAAATATTAATTGGTGCTATTTTTGGAATTTTAGAGATGTTGTGCTAAGTTTGGAAAAAAAACTTATTTTTGTGTTATTTTTGAGAATCTCCCATAGTTTATAGGATAGAATGACATTTGGTATGAAATATTTATGTGAATGTGATTGTCCAAAAGTTTCCTATTATTTTATTTTGCCTACTAAAATTGAGAATTTTGAATCTGAGAGTTGAGAATCTCCGAGAACGTCAAATACAAAAGTTAGAGTATGTATATGATTGAAAGTTGAAACTGTTGACATTGTAAGTACATAGGATAGGATTCTAATCAGCTCGATCGACACGGCCTATTCAATTATTTTACCATTACCAAACATGATATTGACCTCTACTTAAACATGATAGTGGTTTGTTGTGTGGCCGTGTCATGTGGGTCAACTTTCCCAAGTTTGATTTTTCCTCAACTTTTTTGTTTGATTGAAAAAAAAAAAAAATCGAATCGGACTCGAACGTTTTTATCCAGTACCTTGACCAATGTAGGAAACATAAATTGAGTCAAGCTAAGTTTTCATCTTTCACTAATTATGAACTTAATTCGTCACTTTTTGTTAGCCAATTTTATAACATCACACACATGATTGATGAATGATGATCCATCGCAAAAAGAAAAAAAAAATGTTCAAAACAATATGATCATTGGTCACCAATTTGAATTTGGGTTAATTAGTTCTCTCTTTATCCTTATTTTATTCTATATTAAATCTAATTTTACCACACACAAAAAAAAATACTAAAAAGAAAGTAAAAAAAAAATCCTACGTTAATGAGATAGTTTAAAAAAACAAAAAAAACAAAAAAAAAAAACCTCAAAAATTATTCAGTTAATAAGGAATTAACGAAACTCACTAGCTAGGAATCAAGAATATGCATGTATCAAGAATCGTCAGCAACATTATGGTATTCTTGCGAAGAAAGTATCCAACTCTTGAACGTTGAAAGATAAACTCCTTTGCCCGGCAGATTTTGCTCGGCGTTTCTCGATCTTTCCCCGGATACCTGATCGAGGTGCCGGAGGACACTCGTGTTGAGGCGGAATTCTATGTTCTTCCCCCTTTGGAGTGGTGCATCCATCTTCTTCTTCTTCCTCTTCTTTATCTTCTTCTTCCTCTTCTTTATCTTCTTCTTCTTTTCTTTCTTCTTTCTCTGGCTTTGATGAACTCATCACCGGAGCTTTCACTGGGATCGTCACTTTAAGAGACTTTTCAGGAAACTCCATGACTTTGAAAATCCAACAAGAGAGAGACGGTACCTATACGAAGAAATAAGAAATAGGGTTGTTGAATATTCAACTGAATATATAAGAAAATTAAAAAAATAATAATAATAAATTATCTTTAAAGAGGTAAAAAAAGGAAGAAACTTTAAGCGGGAAAGGTTGTTTACTCCTAAAAAAGAGTACAAATTCCTTTTTCTTTTTTTCTTCTCGGAAAAGGAGAAAGAAAGAGAGAGTTTATACGTTTTAGGGTTGTTTTCTCTCTATTCTTCTTTTCTGTGATTTGAAGCTTAGAGAAGAAAATTCCAAAAAGGAGAAGGCAAAAAAGAAAGAGGTTTTTTTTATTTATAATGTTAATTATACTTATGTTTTATTATTACTCGCCTACAACTTTATTTAATCACGATAAGATAAGTGCTTAACTTAATTAATTATTATTTCCATTTAAAACAAAAACAGAAAAATTTATGTATAAATATTGACGGCGGAGAAAGTGTAAAATATTATGGGAAGAAATTGTTGAAAAGAAAATATATTTATTGTATAATATAAACCATTATCATGTTCATTATTTATTCTTAATTTTTCTAATATGATAATTGTTGTCCAGAGTCCACCTTAATAATTATATAAATCATTTACCGTATACTCGTCCATAAAACTTAAGTTTTTTTAATTATGTTTGTGGCTCTGTTTTTACATTATAGATACAAAGGTTTTTATTAAGAGCTCACAACAAGAAGAGTTTTACAGAGAGTAGGACCAGTATGGTATAGCTTTTTAAGAGTGTGAATAGACCAATAATAATGTCGTGAAAGAAGAACCAAGTGATCTCTGATGAGAGTCCTTTTCTTTTCACATTCTGGAGTAACCAACACCGTACTGAGACATGAACTCATCATTGAACTTTTTGAAACTGTCCATAATCTCTGGCATTTCTTCTTCTGCTGGCAGGATTGTTGTCCTCAGATGAAACACCCTGCAACAAAAACCAAAACATAATGAGCTCACAAAGAGGTTTGCAAGAACATGGAAATGTTGTTTTTTAGTCACAACAAGAGTTTTTTTTCACCCTTCTTTTTGTCCAAATCCAGAGCCTGGAACTGTGGAGATTCCTGTGGCTTCTAAGAGCTTAAGGCAGTAGAAAACGTCTGGGACTTTTCCTGCTTGTTTGGCTGCTTGGATTGCTTTCGGCGGCAACTTTATTTGAGGAAACGAATACATAGCACCTTCTGTGAAATTACAGACGACGTTTTTGCAGCTGTTGAATCCATCAGTCATCATCCTTGCTCTTCTTCTAAGTGATTCTAGTATCCCCTTGCTGTTAATAAAAAGTTCCAATGAAGTTATGAGATCTTGATCCTCCATCAAAGCAGTGATTTTGTAGAGATCAGTAGAACATGTAACTTAACTATATTTACCTTTCACGAACAAATTGGTCATAAGAAATGTCTCCAGGCTTTGGTGGGCTAACCATTAAACCCATCTGCACAAGACAAGAGTTCAGCGGAGAAATCATTCGGTAACCAGCAGTTGCTAAAAAAAAAGAGAAGGGCTAGCTTACAAATATCTGAGCAGAGACGTTGGGACTGAGAGCTATAGAGGCAACCTTGTATATCTCCTCAACAGTCTGCATTACCAGACATTTAAAAACTCTTGCAATAACCAAACTCACGGGTTAAAAAATGGAAGGTCAGGTACAAACCTTGGGAGGGATATTTGTCATCTCAAAGTAACCACCTCGTTGCCCACATTCACCCCAGTATCCTTTAGAAACGGTGTGGAAAGATATAAGCTGGACTTCCTTGCTGATCGGTGCTCCCATATCCATCAAAACCTTTACAACATTCAAGATAAAAATGAAGGATCAATCATGCAAGACGAAGTTACAAAGACAGGCTAGTCGAATCGGAGCTAAGGAGTTAAAGATATCAATGAAAGACAAAGTTGATACCTTCTTGGAACTGATAAAGGGACGCTCATCTTGGTATATGTTCTGCTGATACACTTCGTCTCCAAGAAGAACCAATCTCTCATTACAACAGAACCTCAATATCTCTCTTACGTTAGCTTCGCTAAGACACTGGCCAGTTGGGTTTCCGGGGTTAATGATCACCATTGCCCTTACCTGCATTACCCATACGAGAGAAAAACATTAGAGCGGTGAGAAGTGAGATTTCATTACAAAATTTCTCTGCCTCAAAAGATTCGAGAAGAAGAGTGGAAGAATACTAACTGTTATTCCTTGAGAACGAGCCTGAGCAACAGATTGGCGAAGGTTGTTAACATCAAGTCCCCAGTTTTCAGACTCTTCAAGATAGTAAGGAACAAGAGTACCACCTAATAGAGATATAGTAGCCGAGTAGAGTGGATACTGTGGAACTGGAACCAGAATCTGCCAACCAAGAAAACTTGTGACCAGATGCTTATAAACCAAGCCTAAACCTATACCATTTGCCATCTCACTAGACTAAAACCTTTACTCGGGCCTATTGCCAAATTGATATGAACCAATTCATGATAAACCAAACGAAATGGCTTAACATCCATGTACGAAAACTTTAGATAAAGGAACAAGCGAGTAAAGGTTCATTACTCCGTCTTTCTGACCGCGTATGACACAATTCAAAATTTGCATCACACCTTTGCTAGCTCCATCAGTTAAAAATATAAGTTCTGGGTCGCTGTAATTTGAAGATAAGAAGAACCAAAAGGCCTCAGAGTAGTTTTTCTTACATAAAATCTATTTCATTGCATAAATAATCAACATGATGCAATCACCTTGGATATCCATCACGCCGTTCAATGAACTCAGCAACTTCCTTCCGAACTCCCGGAAGACCTCTTGAGTCACTGTAAGCACCTGATTAAAGGTAAAGCAAAACTCGCTTTTTATTTGTACAACCTAAGCTAATATAAAACCATGAGCTGAGTTGTCTAAGAAAGACATACCAAGACCACCAGAAGTCAAGGAAAGATAATGCTTAGCTCTTGCAATAGCATCTGCTGGGAATATCATCCCAACGTTTGGGTCGTCTAGCAGAAATGGTGCTTGGCATAGAGCAACCACCTGCATTGGTTTTCCAACTGTTTAGGTTTTAATCGATAGATCGAACAAGATATAACGTCAGGAAACATGAGAATTGAACATATACCTGACGAGGAAATGTCAGAGGCTTCTGTCCTAAAGCATGAGGGTTTCCAACATTTGTGAAAATAATCTGTAAAATGTGACAATCAAACAAGTTAAGAAACCAAAGACACTGCCCATGAAGCTCATAGTTGCAAACGCATAACAAAGTTGTTACCTTTTTGCCTTCTTTCTGAAGCTCAGAGGCACGGAGATAGAGTTCACCTCTTACTGCATACTGACAATTCTTCACGTTTTCATTCAGGGAATCATAGTCTAATGCCTTGAGAGACATCTCCAGGATTTACTTTCTCTCTACAAACAATATAAGCAGGTGTATAATACTCTGACGAAGTCATCACGAGAAGAGCCATAATCGAGTTTGTAAATCAAACAGTGAAGTAGAGGTAAAGAGGTATCAATGGACCTAAGCGCATCAGTAGACTCTACTAGAGATTTCACATAACACAACGAGAGTTGACTTGTTGACTCGATCATAAAAGATGACTTTTCTCCAATCTATATAACTACAGAACTCTACAATCAACTTATTCCAATACATTAACAGTGAAGGAACCGCCAATAAAATCATCACCAACACACTAGATTCGAGCATAAAGCCACGTAGAGAGTGAACCCCACAACTCAAAATCTACAGAACCAAACTAAATCAAAGAAAAGGCGACGCCTTTCGAAATGGGTTTTCGGAATCGAGACAAAAGTACACGAAATTTGATCAACTGTGGGAACTTGGAAATCTCGATCAGCAACGACTCACCTTCAGATTAGTTTCGTTACCCCCAAAGGTGTCAGTAGAGCACAGCAAGAAAGACTTGTGGGCACTTATTGCATTAGTCTTTTAGTATATGATATAAAAAGTTTGGCAAGATTACGATTGTGTGTCTGACGTGAATTTGGGCACTCGTCTGATCAGATCATGTGGCATAAGGAGAACACAAAAAGACGAAGCAGCTGAGCCACTGGAATATGCAAATAAGAGATTTTATCAATATCCAAAAGTCATTTTTGTACCTTTTTGCTACAAAATCGATTTTTTATAAAAGTTAAAAGACAAATTGTATGGACTCTGTTTTTTATTTTCTTGCAAATATTTTTGCAACTCAACCTATAGAAAGTAGTAACGTCGCACGTCCCTTGCGTTTTCGATTCACAATGTTCTTCTCCAGACACAGACGCTTTTGTTTCTTTCTCATTGTCCTCAAGACAAAGAGCGTCTCCATCCGAATCTTTGATGGGGACTAAATGAGTAACATGAAATCATGAATGCGCAAGAGGCTTAAGAACATAATCATAAATCACAAATACAAATACAAATAACAAACATTTGTTCTCCAGACTCTGTACAATTTAACTAGCCCTCCATAGAAAAGCCCCACAAGCATTGTGTTGTGTGTTCCACTCTGTAAAAAACACTCAGTTTTCAACAACTCAACAATACAACATAACAAAAACAAAAAAAGAATCAGAAAGGTGTGTGCTTTTTCTCTATTCCGTGTATGATTTGTCAGACTCTCCACATTGTTGGAGCTATTTCATCTTGCGTGAGATCTCTATGTAATTCAAAAGTTTCTTTAGAGCCTTTCCACTGTCAATAGCTTCCTTTGCTCTCTCCATTGCTACAGCTACATCTTCTGCACCTTCACTTCCCAACAAATGATCCACAATCCCAGCATTTAGGACGATTCTATCATAAGCCGCACCTTTCTCACCACGAAGCGCTGCCAAACCCAGCTCTATGTTCTTTGACACCTGCTCATTCAACAAAAGTACGACTAAAGTTCTCCCCTTTGTTTCCAACCATTGCCCCCAACAGTGTGAAAGGAACGTGTTTTTAGAGGTTTTACCGAACGATCAGTTCGTGGAGTCTCGGTTGGTTCAAACCCATAGTCTCTTGCATCCACCTCAAGATTGAAACTCTGACGCGACACTCCTACGATTCCAGAAGTTACTTTAGCCATAAGTTTTAGGAGCTGAAACTATATCGATGTACAACAAGATAAATACTAGCACCACGGCACAAGGCAGATTAGTTCATATCTATTCGAATAAGGACCAATCTAAACAAACGACAGCTCTAGTGTTATATTGGAAAGCAATTTGGAAAGGCGAATCCACCAAAACACTTCGATCACCAAGACAAGTAGTACATCAAAACTGCATGCAAACCAAATACGAGATTAGCTGGTAGTTTATTAGCCTATGGACTCCTAACACCTACAAGCCGGTTTACCTCAACACAAATTTGCGCCTGGATTCATATAATATTCAAACAATAGAGTCTAGTTTGAAACTACGAAAGTTAATAGTTATCCTTACCGTCAGCTTCTAGAGCTGTGTCTGAACTCGATGAACGAAACCCAGAACAGTAATTAACTGGGAACCCTTTTGATGCACTTGCTGCTCGCACACGTGTTGTCATTGAGAGAGCCCCCTCCTCGCCCTGCATTACCAATATAAATCTTATAAATTCCCTTATAATCATACCTGCAAAAATTTCTGTTAAAAATTCAAAACTTCAAATGGATACTAGTAAGACAAGTTCCTAACAGATTTCAGATTCTAATTCTAAGTTCCAAGCGCGTAAGGCATTAGGATATATTTGTGGCAAAAGAGAGAGTCAAACCTTAACAACCAAACCAGAATGGACACCTCTTCGTCTCATAAGCATTAAGAGAGGTTCTTCGTAGCCTTCGTGGTAAAACCCAGCCACAATTGATTCCTTTCCTGTCGCCTGCAGTGAAAAACAGTCCATAAAATATCTGCATACAGACACCTTCTCTCAATCCCTCAATGCTTTATTTCTCCTAAAACTTGTCTTAGTCAGCATGAGCTATTAAACGTCTCAACTCTCAAGCAATTCAAATCTTAACGCATGGAGCATAAAATGCGGTGACAAGTGATAGATCCCTTACCCTCACAAATTGTTGAACTTTTTCCGTTGTAGCCAGAGGAGGGCGTTTCTTTATATGCTCCCTCATTTCGATTAGCGAATATCTGCAAATAGTAAAGAAAATTACCAACACGCCCAGATATTTTTTTCTCAAACTGTTTATGGAAGGAGGAAAAGGTTGTATGCATTAGCATAGCCCAAGATCTAAGAAAAAACAAGAAATGGCTCAAACAGATGGTTCTCAGATTTCATACAAAGACGGCCGAGCTTCCCGTAGACTGAGATATGCAAATCCAGCCTTCTCGTCCTGGAAGAATCAAACAGGATATTATAGAGCGCATAAAAATGGGCTTGCAGGAGAAAGACAGACATTAAAAAAAAAAAAGAGAAAACCTGTAGGCACCTCGATGAGTTCTTTTGCCTGCTGAACAGACAAGCTTGTATTTGCTCCCATAAACTTCAGTATTTGTTCCTCAGTTATACCCGCCTGAAGAACATAACAAGAGTTAGAAAGTTAATGAAAAGAAATCTAAAATATTTCCTTTAAAGCATCATCATCATCTATAGGAAATGTAGTGCTGAAAAAAATGATCATCTTTGTTATTCATACTTTTGGAGGCATCCATTCCACACCATGGAGTAGTGAAGATTCACCATAGCAGGATCTAACTGTAGCCACAAACAGAGTGCTTCGAAAGAATCGAGTATTCCCATCATAAGGCTCGCCATAATGGGTTAAGGATTTGACATTAGCAACTGGAGGAGCCCCTGAAATTAGTTGAAGATACTTAACTCAAGTCCGAACTTAGTATCCTTATGGAATTATCATTCAATCCACTGAATTCACTGTATTGTAAAAGAGATTTTTTACCATGTTCGTCATCGAATGCTAGACAGTAAGCTTTAAGCTCTCGATCTGTTTCTCTGTTCATGCGTTGGCCAATCAAAAACGCCGAAAGCAATGACTCACTAACTCCCGAGTTTAAGCTACCATCTGTTTCAAGCGGAAGAACGTCTCTTAAAACACCCTTAACCTCTTCATAACCAAGGTGACCTCCAGCCAAAATCTCTCTTAGCGCACCAACCAATCTCATCTCACGAGTTTCGTTACCAACAAAAGTTGGTCCAACCGAATTTCCCGTACCCAAAAGAGAGCCTTCAGGATCAGCAATAAAGAGCACATCAGGAGGTAGTGCCCTAACCAGGAGTGGCCAAAACACATCCATTGCACGCTTTTCTCCTTCGCTCCATTGAGTTTCCTCCGGAAATGCATTTGCACGGATTGTCATCCCAGCAAAAAATGCCCCAAGTTGCGCCTTTGAAACAGGTTCTTCATCCTTTAGCTCCCCTCTAGCTGCATCCCAGTGAGACGAGTAATGAGGCCCAAGAAGGCAAGAACTCTATCGAGCCAATCAATGAACAAAGTTGCTAAAAAAGAACCAAAAACCTTATGCAAATCATAATCCCAAATTCTTACAAAGCCGCACAACTGTAACACCAAAATCAAACAAGCTGAAGATGTAAAGCTTGAAACTTTCAAATGCTTAGGCTTTCGAGCTAAACAGAGGCAATTTAAAGATCTATCAAAATCAGTTCTTTCGTCCACTACCACCCAAACATGAATCTACCTGATCTTAATGAAAATGCTTACCTGATCTTAATATAGTATCAAACACCTTAAAAGCCTGTTCTTCACTAAGGGGTCTAGTCTGAGTCGGCCCTGTACAAACCCTAGCTTGAGCATCAAGAACTGTAGGGTTTGGCTTCGGAATCGCTGATCCCCGGTAAGTGGAAGATAACGCCGGGTTCTTAATATCAGATTGTTTAAGTCCCAACTGCTCCATCATTGCGGAATCCAACACCGCCTTTATACTCAACCCACCAGTTACCTTCCGCCACCTTGTACGGCCACCGTAATCGGTTAAAGGAAACCGGAGACATGAAGAACTCAGTCCGTTGAAGTTTAGAGACCTGTTGTTGATCTGTGAAGAAGAGATCGACGATAGAGAGAAGGAAGATTCTGGATTTAGAAAAGCTTTCATCGCCTGAATCGCTTCTACTGTTATCTCCGTTCGTAAGAACTAAGAAATCGAGCCTCTGTGACGTTCTCTCTCAGATGACGATGACGATGGCGATGATGATATAATTGTAAATAAGGACCACTTTGTAATAAAATAAGATTATAGGCTTATATGGGCTCAATATTCTTATTTCAATAAGGACCACTTTGTAATAAAATAAGATTATAGGCTTATATGGGCTCAATATTCTTATATCTGTGCAGAAGCCTTTTATGAGTTATTTGGGCCTATAAGAAACTCATGAACGGATACAAAGCACTTATTGTTGGAAAGCTGATCGATCAGCGCCTGGACTTGTTAGCTCATTTGGTTTGAGGGCTTAGCTCCTTCACCTCATGAGTTCAAGCCCGGGCAGAGGAGAGGATGAGAAGAAGAAGAAGATGAGATAATTAAGGAACAAAACATATATATATACATATATATATATATAGTTTCTCCACATTTGAGGTATTTCTAAATACCTTTTTTTCTTCTTTTTTCCCTAGGTCTTGTAAAGTTTTACATTGACTCAAAATCTTCTAAATCTGATAGTAAATATAAAAGAAATTACGACATCAAACTTGTACAAGGATTACAAAAAAAATTAAACGAGCCACATTTTTTGGTTTGTGATATTTTTATGTGCAAGTGTTTAAACCATAAATGAATTAAGGTAAGGAACAAAAATTATATATAGAAAATGAATTGTCAACTACTAATGCTCACATGGTCTATTGGAGTTGCCGAGTTGCCTATAATGTATCTGATTTGAATTTATAATCTCTAGTTTTGTCAATCTTTTATACTAACGTTTTCTGTTTTGCTTTTTTTTTTTTACCTGTTTATTTAGTTCTGTTGTTGATTAGTTTATATGCTTCAATAATTATAACTTATTTGATAGATTTTGTAACTTATTTGATAATTATAAAGATATTTCAATAATATTTGATATTAGAAACAACTTGGTATAGTTCTATTGATTTTATAGAACTAATAATAATATCATCAAATTTTGATTTTTTTAAAAAGAAATATATAATAACAGCAAGAAAACAATCTTTTAAGTTCAGTTTGGACCACACCAGTGTATTTGGACTAGTCATGCTTGATGCTTTCGATGTAAGCCATACAAATGTATGAGTTGATTTATCAAAATAGAAGTTAGACAATGTTTAATCTCTGCGTGATGGATCCTACTACGGGGACTAGTTACGAATTATATCCATATTAATTTGGACATCAAGCCATGAATGCTTTAAGATAAGTAGTAGGGGTCTATAAACAAATCCAAGATTTATCCAAAAAGAAAAAACTTCTCTCGTACGTGGAACAGGTCGTGTTAAGTCTAAGAACTAGAACAGTTTCACCTTGATATTTCACATACATATAGAAAGAAACTAAAAGGCCATAAAGATAGAGAGAGGAGTTCAGAGTTCTACCTCTTTGGTTCTACATATTTATTTATAGATAAACATTAGGGTAAAAGCTAAAAACTAGAAAAGTCATCTTAATTATTGTAAGGCGTTATAAGCGCTTGTGATGATCTAGAGGTCAATGCTTTTAATGAGCTTTCATGTTGGCAAGTCTCTCGAGAAAGGCGTTAAAATCATCTTCACGACTAAGCATGCTGACACGGACATGCTTCTTGTCAGATCCACAACGTTCTCCTGCTCTGCATAATACCTTGTGTCTCCTCAATTCACTTGCCAGATCCGTCTCTTCCTTTGTCCCCAACCACGCAAACGCTGTAACACATATTTAAAAACACATCGACCGTTACGTCGTATTCATTTATATCCAACCGTTACAAAACATTTTGTCTTTTAGTGAAATAAATAGTAGTAGTAGTAGTAATTTACCAGGGTAAGATTCGAGTGATTTTCCAAAGTAGTTGCAAAATGCTTCAGGGTACTTGGGAAGAGTGAAAGCATCGCTCTCTTTCACCACTTCACGTAGCTTCTCCCACCGATCCTTCATCATCTCACGACCATACTTGAAGAAATTGTCAGACTCCGACTCACTCTTACAAGTCTCCTTTAGAACATTGAGGATCTTAGCCGTTCGAACCTGTGACTCCTTAGACACACCAATCGAGTTCACTATTATATACTCAACCATCTTCTTAGCCACCTCCTTGTCTTTCACCAATGCCCACCTTCATTATATCATCCAACAAAAGTAAATAAATTGCTTTTTTATATATAGTTTTGTAAGCAAGTTTTGAATAAATATCTAACCCGATGCGGGACCCCGCGTGGCCTGTGATCTTGGAGAAAGTGAAGAGCATGATGTCATGGTCTTGACGGCGAGTGATGGGAGTGTAGTGGGGCCAGTAATAGGCAAAGTCATGGATCACCTTGGCTTCGTCGTCGTCTGGACGGTTCACCACAGTCTCTCTAATGGTTCCGTCAGGGTTATTGGGTGACGTTACTAGCTCGATGTACGGACCTTTTTTGTCGAAACTCCATGCGTCTCCTTCCCAATTGTACATACCGGAACGAACATATGTCGTCTCCTCCACATACGTCTATGTGCAAAAATATAAAAAGATTTTACATTCTCAAGAATGAATTATTAAAAAAAGAGAAGAATGGTTTTTGGTAAAAGAAAAAAATATTAATAGTGGGGACATTAGCATGTTACTGATGTCTTTGCACATGAATCTACAACACATGTATGAGTGTATATGTAAGAACTAAGAAGAGAAAGGGTTTTTGTAAAAAAAAACGTTAAACCAAAAAGAAAAAGAAAAAAAATTGGTGGATGTGTTGTGTTGTGTTCGAGAAACATGTCTGTCACCGTGTCTTTTAGATCTCCAATCTTGCTTTTTACAGACGACGCCCACTAAATCTTTACACTTTATTTTTTTTAAAGAGACTTACGATTTTAGATCAAACTATAATATTAACCATACAAAAAGACCTAATGAAGCTTCTTTCAAAGATTCATGTAAGACCAAAGAGGAAGATTCTTCTTTAGCATTTTTTTAATGGGTATTTCATTTAAGTAACGTATGACATCCCATATAAGTGAGAAATACATCAATTGCTTCTATGTCGGGTTTACATTTAGTTAGGCAGTTTTAGAAGATGAATCAAAAGCAACACCAAGAAAATATTTTTTTAAAATGAAAGAAAACTTGAAAATTTAATTTAAGAACAAAAAAAGAGAGCAAGGATAATATAGATCTGGACTTGATCCAAAATTCTACTCAAATTAAATTAATTAATCAGAGTTCTCGTTTGTCTAACTAAAAAAACGGTTCATTAGCTAGTCAAGATCAATCACTATATGTATTGTATATTATAAAACAAGATTCACTTGATATTTGTTTTGTTAGTTGCATAAAAAAAAACCGTCCAAAGGTGTTTAAAAAGTTAATTTATATTGTCAACGGAGATTAATTATTAATTAAAACAAAATAGGAAAAAGATACGAGGATGAGTTTAGTTTTTAGTGGTGGGGACTTACGGAGTAAAAAGGAGCGGCGGCGACGACGCTGACAGGATTGGTCCCAGCGAGTGAAGACAGTGCGTGGATAGCCGCTTGACAAAGCTGTGTCGAACCGGTCCCGACCACGATGTACCTATCCTCAGTCGCAGCGTTACCGACAGCACCGTGCAAGTTCTTGATCGCATCCTCAAGCTCTGGTTCAAGGAACCAACACAAGTTGGTCATATCGCTGAAGTAACTCATAAGATCACAACCACGTATCGTCACCGTACACCTGTCACCCATCTTCCTCCAGTATTCTTCGTAAGCCGTTGGATCACCACTAAAAAGGAAAACAAAAAAAATATATATATATAAAAAGAGTGAAACTCGGAGATTTCGATTTGTTTTGAGCCTATGATCTTGCAATGTCGTTAAGGGGTTTTTTTTGTGAAGGAAAAAAAAACGTACTGATCCAAATTGACGACAAAATCGGACAAAGGGATGTTCTTATTCGAAACGTTTTCGGGTTTCTTCGGGTTCTCCAATTTCACCATCTTCTTCTTCTTCTTCTTCTTCTTCTTCTTTCTTGGTTTGGTTGGTCTTTTTTCTTTTCTTCGTTTGTAACAGTCTTTAATGATTAGAGAATAGTGTATAGGTCTGAGTGTATTATAGAAGGAAAGCGATATTTACAATCTTCTTTTATCAATAAAATACTATATATCTTTTCCCCCATTATAATTAAAAAAAAAAAAAAAAAAAAAAAAGGCAAGAGTGGTAATGCAAAAAAAATTATATCTTTGGCCAAGAAAATACACTTATAAAATCTTTACTTATAAAGGGCAATAATAGTATTAGCTATTTTGGCAACAACAAAAAAGAAATAGTGTAAAACTTTTCCGAAAAGAATTACTCCACAATAAACAAAATATAAGTGGAGGTTATTGGTTTGAAATTTTAATAGAATTTTAAAAACTTTAATTGTAATGTAGAATCTGTTGTTATTAGATCAAGATTTTATTAAACTATGTTAAAGTTTAGTGTTATTAGTTAATGATTTGTAAAAATTCATTTAAAATTTTAACAAACTTGGGTTATTGGATTCAGACTTTTGTAAAGTCAATAAAAGCTTTGTATTATTCAATTAAAACAAAAAATCTAGGATTGTTAATGAATTCAATTATTATGTCATTTTGTTCATGATTGTACACACTTTTTTTACCAAATAAAGTCATGGAAAATATCACAAAAATACAGAGACTGTTTGGATTACTTGACAAGATTTTAGAAAACTAATCAACAAAACTATAAAATATTCTCTAGCAATCATTAAAAATCTTTCACTTATTCAACTTTGATGATTTTGTTGAAGTCTTCAAAATTCTTTATAAATTAAAATCCGATAACATCCCCTAGATAGCTATAAGTGACATACAATATTTCAAAATGTAAACAAATCTAACAAAGAATAACAAAAGGGTAAGGAATTACCACATAATTAACATAATTACCATGACTTAAACATATACTATCCTTTTTATTATAAGATGTCTTTTTCTTCAATGCACAAATTTTTTAGATATTGTTTTTGGTATGAGAAATTCTTTTAGTATCTCTTCAGATATTAATTATGTAACTTTAATTTGTTTTTTTATTTGTATCTAATTAAGATGATATCTGCTGACATTATCGATATTTGAGATTCTATTCATTTCTATCTGCCAAATAGATCTTGCCTTTGCCGTCTTCATAAATCCCTAAATGACTTAAAATACATGTTTTAATAAATTTTCAAACTATATGAGAGTTAATTTTACACCGCCATATTAATTATGTGTACTTCATTTTGATCTTTTATCTGTAACTAATTAGATGATGTCCGCCGAAATTCTAGATATTTGACATTCTAGATTCTATTTGAGATGTCTGTAACCTATTCCTAACTATCGAAAAACAAAAATCTTTCGTTTGTCGTCTTCGTAAATCTCTAAATGACTACTAATACATGTTTTAAATCTCTAAATGACTATACATACACATTTTATTTACTACATTGTTAAAATGGTTTGACTAACAGTTTTGCCCAAATGCTATTTTTCATAGATAAATTTTTGTACCCGAATATATTTAAAGAATAAAAATACTTATTCTTTGGAATATTTCTTTTTATTGATTTATTTAATCTATTTTGATGGATATTAGTAAAAACAAATTAAAAAATACATTTTCAAATTTTTGTATTTTTCTAACTAAAAATAAAAGAAAACATCCTTAGCGTATAAAAATGCTTATAGTATTTGCTAATCATATTGTGGTCTTGAATGAAAGTAGTTTTGGTCTAGTTTATGGCTTTTAAAATCTAAAACTTATAATATTCCAATCAGACATATCTTAATCATATACTAGTTTTCGAAAGGTGTTGATGTCCTTTTATTTGAAAAAACTAAAACATACTCCATACACATCATAGAATTATACAATTAACAAATCTAACTCATTTTAGTCTATATCTTTTTTGCAGTTGTGAAAAAAATGATTATTATTATTTTCCAATATTGTTACTTTCCCCCGAAATTTCATTTTCAAAATCAGCTTCATTAATTGCGTGAGTGGGCGAGAGTAAATCTTGTAGGATTCTTTCTTTGGATTCGTTGGCTTATTCTTTCCTATGCATTGAATGAAAACATCAATGAAGAAAAATCCGAGAGTAGTTAATGCCTTCAGAGTTCAAACCACATTTTACATTGTTTTGGCTTCTTGCAAACCAACTTTGAGTTTGATGCAGTCCTCTCAAAGCATAATGAACTTTTTACAATTTCGTCAGATCATCAGTCATCAAAAACAGTAACACACTACCATTTACCAATTAACAACGTAGTGGATTTTTCTTTTAATTTTAATAGAAATGGTATTGAGACCACCAAGTTGGAAAGCGTACGTAGGGAGAGACTGAGGGTAATGATGAAGTCACAAGCCATTCAAATTTAAATATTTAATTCTCCATTTCCCATAGGACTTCATCATCACATATCCTTATATGGACCTATTTTGATCACTATCTCATTCATTCATAGTGATTCACACCCTCAAATAATTATCATCCGTCGACATTAGATATTTTGAAAGATAGTAAATATCATCAGAATCTTTAGTTTCCAAGAAACAAAAGCAGGTGGACGTGATATATCGACTTCCCGAATGACAAACTAAATCAAATCTTCTAGGTCAAATTTTCTTTTGGGTAAACGACGATTCAAGTGATTTGATACATGATCAATATTCATTCTAGTACATGGGACCAAGTATAGATATATTATGCACAAAGAGTCCCGCACAATGATGATGACTATGCATCCAATGATAATTTTTATATATCCCACTTTAATTTTAAATCTCCTCAAACAAATCAGAATTGTCGTGGTTGAGTTTTGATTTTCATAAAACAATGCGTATCTATAAAAACAACACAATGTCTTGATATATATATATATAAAACTTAACCACCAATAGCAAGAAAATATTGAAAAGTTACTACTAAACTAAAGTAATGTACGTACACAATATAGAATTTAATACTTTTGATCATCTTATAAGAAACTATATTCTAGCTAATACATTTGTAGAAATTGCGTCTAAAAGTGATGCGCCCTATATCTTTATTACTCTATAGAAAAAAAACTATCTAAAAGGCTTTTGTCAATCAATGGTTGACAAAAAAGAGAGGTTATATCAATTTTTTTTTTTTTTCTAAACTTCATTTCATTATGGGAATTAACTGTTGATACATAGTCATGATGAAACGTTTTATGAATTGCATAAGACTTTGTCCATGCTTTATTGACGAGATTACTATCTTAATGATAACACCATTATTACACGAATTAAACATATTTAAAAAGTGTGCATATTACACTAAAATTTCGTCTTTTTTTTAAAAGTCTTGCGAGTTTAACTGTTTAAGGTATGTTTTTCGAAGGGTCGTGATATCACGTGGAAAGGTTCGATACGATAATTTTGTCTTACCTATAATTGAAGGAAGGGGAAAAAAGTTGGCTACTAGTGGTATTTAATTAGGTTGACTTTAAAATTGTCGATTCTATGATAATTTCGCAGTTTCGTCTTTCTTCTAATCAAGTCATCCTTTAATCATTTCTTAAAAAATATTCTAATTTTGTCATAAATATATTAATCGAGAGTGTTTGCCAAATGGCGAGCCTACGTAGTTGAAACGGTCAGAGTAAAAGGACAAAGAACATGATGAGTCGGTTTGCATGCTTCACGCTCCCACTTCGCTCGCCGTTGTTCTTGTTGCTTGTCGTCGTTTTGTTTTATCAATATTAATTAACAAAAGAAACCCAAATCATATGTATTCGCACTCTATTTCATTCGGATTGGTTCTTCCGACCCATCGATTAAATGTTTTTACAGTCTATGTTAGTTCGTGCCTTAAACAACCACCTATATGTCATTATCAAAGATGAACAAGACAGGCGTAACAAGGAAAACTAAACCTAATTAAAAACTTTATCTGCGCGGACTATCATATGTTTTAAGTAAGAGCTGTTTCCACCATTGGTTTAGTTTACACTCTGTGTGCATTTTGTAAAAATATGGGATTTACGTTAAACTAATTTACCACTTGCATAAAATCAGTGTTTCTCCCAAAAAAGGGCCAGGGCCGTATATTTGACTAGTCTCTCGTGTTTTCTCCTACAATTATTGGGCCTAGGCCCATGTTCTTGATTATAAATTATACTATGTTGGGTAGTTTATCTGTGATTAACACTTAGTTTTGGGTTTCAGTTAGTTTTGTTACTACTGCTTATTCATACTATTTTCAAGTTAATATTTAAATTTAATTTATAATATATAATCCAAACCATAAATTTATATATACATGAGATTGCTTTAAATAGCATCTGAGTGCAAATACTACTTTATATATACAAATTAAAGAAAAAGATGTTGCCTTACGAAAGTGGTTAAAACAACTGGAACTGAGAATTGCACCAACTGGTTAGTCTGTTACAATCAAAGTAGTAGTATAAGAAAATTAAAAATTAAGAAACACATTTGGAAGGAATAGAAAAATGTTTTAGAACTAAATGTTATTTTGTGAAATATGTTGTAATAAAAGAAAGCACGTGGGGCGATTAATGAAGACCATTAAATCGGCATTTTAATTTTATGGTCCCATCATGTAAATACATCACCACCTCTAAATTTTGTTTTTTGCTTAATTCATCTTCACACATTAATTCAATAAATGGACAGTTGTGATGAATGTTCAAATCTAATCGTCAGAAATTTACAGCCATCCCCAATTGATTATGAGGTCTCTGCTACAACCAATTATGATATTTTCCATAGAAGTATAGAACTATATATTTTGGTCCACGAATGACGAAATCTGACAGTTTTAATTCTGCATTTAAACTCTATATTGAAAGTGAAACTTCATAACCATATATATATATATATATATATATATATATATATATATACACACGACATATAAGTATATAACATATCAACACTTGAGTCTCAATGTAGTCACACTGACATTGGTATTTGGTAACACTAATCAATCAATTTAAACATTACAAAATCGGTAATTCCAAAATCACACATTTCAAACAACAATAAAGAAAAGTATAACACTACCAAATTTTATACTTATCATTTTTAACAAACCAAAAAAAAACAAACAAGAATTTGTTCGCTAGCTCGTGGTGGTGATATTGTTATGGTAAAAAAAAACTCATCTACATGATATTTGCAAAACACCTAGCGGCAATGTAAAAATTCCTAATCTCCCTCAAGCCCCAAAATTCATTTGCACACTACATGTAAGAATAATAATCAATAAACCTATTTTTTTTCTTGATTCTTCATGGACATCTAGGGTTTTTACCTGGACCTCCATAATAAAAATAGTTACCCCACACACGATTCGTCCCACCTCTAATATCATAACAATTGGGATGATCTGCGAGCATCTTTAGATTCGAAGCGGGGATAAGAGTATTGTCCCAGTCAACGATTTGGAGATTCCGGAAATAAGATGCTTTACCAAAACCTTCACCGGCGAAATGGCCACTGCCCATTTGTGTTGAAGTGTGTGAACCACCGGGTCGGTTGTTCACAATCTCGCCACCGAATTGGACCATGCTCCCATGTTGCTGTAGATGCGTGAATAGAAACGCTGGCCAATATCCGACTAACGCACCCGACCCGAACTGTAGCCACCAGTGACCGTGCTTGGGATCCTATACGTAAGATTATACAAGCATACATTATTATTGCTTTTATTACTATGACTCAAAATACATATTCAAATTATTCAAGACATTGTGGAGACACATCTTCTAAAGTAAGAGCTGAGTTGACCCAACATAACATTGATGTGAACCATGTGGAACTCTTCTAACTGTTAATTAATACTGGTAACATGGTATAGAAGTGTGGATGAATGAAAGATCGAAGAACAATATACTAGAAATACTTAATAATTAAGTATGCAATAAATATTGTTAGTATATTTCTAACTGATAAAATGCATAAATGTGTATATGTAGAGATGAAGAAAAATTACCTTCCAAATTAATAAGCTTATATCGAATTGTCTGCCTCTATACGAAGATCTAGGAGAAATGGCAGCTCCAATCGCGATTCGGCGGTTGGTTTGAACAAAACCGGAACACAACAAATTGTAGCAACCCGTTGTTCGGTATGCATCGGACTGAAAATCACTATCAGTAATGCCATTGTTAACAGAATGTTAATTCAATAAAAATTAATTACTTTTGCCTACAAATATAAAGTAAGTAAGGGTATATCAAAGTTGGAGGAAACATTTACCGTCCAATAAGTGAAGAATCTTGGGTAAGTGTCGCCGTACAACTCCGGGCTAATTTGCCAACCGGCTTCAATGGTATTAAGATCGTGTGTGAACGAACCAGCAATAACCCAAATCTGAGAAAGACTAAATTCGTATTGGCTTGTCACACGTGGTGACCACACGTTTATACTCGCTTTTGCTCCGTAGTATTGTCTCCCGGATACATATCCCACCGCATGCTACAAAAATATTTCATTTTTTTTATCAATCAAATAAATTCTCAAACGTTAAATTTGGAGTATCAACACAGAAAAAGAGAAAAGTAACAGAGAATAATCTTTTTTTTTTCACGATGTGAAGTTGTGAACAGAGAATAATCTTTGATATGTCACGCTTCACTTCTTTGCATACAACTAGTAAGTGTTATCTTGGTTATGGTCTTGCAGAGAATTACGAAAAAGCTGATTTTTGGTATCATTCTAAATCTTTTTCTTTACAAAAAAGTAAGAAACCTCTTGACTTTTTTTTGGGATTAATTAGTATTAAAATGGTGTACTTACTTCGTGTCCGTTGCTAGTGGAATCTCTCCTCACACGCCTAATTTTCCGACCGAATCTCCGAACAGAACTTGCTCTTAACATGTCTTGTTCCGTTGTTCTTCTTATCGGAATCGTACCTTCCGGACAAGACTCCCCGGTTAAACTCCACAGCTGTGATGAATCTTCATACGATTCATCTTCTTTGCTATACCCTTTTGGGATCTCAGGCGGATCCTAACACAAAAAAGGAAATTTTGAAGTCTGTGATAAGAAAACTTGCGGAAGAAGAAAAGAAAATGGAGAAGGAAGATGGAAAGTAAAATTTACCATTGGTTTCTGTCCTTGTAAGAGAGGATGATCAAAAGCTGGTTGCTGATGAGTCGAAACACAATCAATTGTATCACCATCTGAGCTCTGCAAACATAAGACATAGAGAGAAGAAATAGAGTTAAGAAAAGAGTAACAAAACTTGCATGTCGGTTTTTCAACAAAAACAGAGTAAAAACAGAGCAAAAAACAGACTAAGAGAAATTGCCTGAATGGTTTTAACGGCGGGCTTATTGATCTTTTGGAGCTCTTCTCTAATCAATTTCAGCTTCTGAAGCTCTTCTTGAGGCCGGAGAGTTTGTTCGGCGGCAGTGGAATTGGAGGAAGAAGCGGTGGATAAGTAGAAAGAAGAAGAGACGAGACAGAGTAAAAGAATCAATCTGAGAACGTTAGAGGAGAAGAACATCGTATCAGACTTGAACGAAGCTTGGTGTGAAGAAGAATGATGGAAACATCTGCTGTCTTGTTGTTTTCTTCTTGAGTGATCAAAAAGACAACATTTAATACGGTTTTGAATTGTTGTTCGTCTTCTTGATGTTACTGACACATCTCCCAACAAACACATTAAAATCATAATCACTTTCTCTAAGGAAAACTCAGAAGATCAAGAAAAACAATAAAGAATGAATCAACCCATCAAAAATTTATTAGGGTTGTGTGTTACGAAAGTTTTGGGCATGTGGGTGATATAAATACAGGGTTAAGTGATGATGAATTCAAATTAAGGGTTTTGCAGATTTCTAGAAAAGTTTAAGAAGTAGTAAATGATAGAAGAAGAGAGAGAGAGAGAGAGGAACATAAGAGAAGGGTAATTTATCGGGAGATTTGGATTTGGTGGTGATCATTCTTTGGTTTAAACAAAGGGGGTCAGAGCTAGTCAGATGAAATTGAGTACCTTTGAATTTGAGTTTCTTCAAAGCTCTTTGCTTTCTGGTGCTACAGCTAACTCTCTCTTTCCAAGCCCTTTTTTTTTTGTTCTTTCACAGTTAATGTAGAGTACTGTACAAGTTAAATTTATGTTCCATGTTACATCCAAGAAATTACTAGCTAATAATATTTATGTATTACACAATGTTGCTTGTAGAACAGTGAAATGTTTTAATATGGAATCTCTTGCAATTTCTAACAAACAAATATGGTGAGTTTTCTTTTAATTATGTAAGTCTTGAGTTTACGGTACGCAATCTCTTTAATTAGAGATCCAAAATATGCTTATATATAAGTGAAAATATACCAGTTTGACACAAATTTAGCAATTAATTGCAATATCAACATTTCATTTTATTCAATAACTAGAATGACACAATTTTTACGTAAAAAGACAAAAAACCTAGAAACTTTTTTTTAATCTTTTTTTTTGTGAAAAACGAAAAATAAAAAATTATACTAGTATTTAACATTTTGATTTAAAAATAAGATTAGTGAAAAATATAAAATAATTAAAAAATATGATGTTTATTTTTAATATAATTTCAAAAATAAAATATAATTTAAAATATAATGTATTAAAATATCATTATTAAAAATATATGATTTAAAAATATGAGGTTTATGATTATATAGTTTATAAAAGTTTTATAAAAAATATAATATATGAAATTATAACTAAAAAATAATGTATATAAAAAATATTAAAAAAGATTTATGAAAAAATAATATAATATATAAAAATATGATTTTAAAATATGATGCTAAACTTTTTAATATGATTTAGGAAAATTAAATGTATAAAATATGCTTTAAATATATGAGTTTAAAAATATGATTCATAATATGATTTATAAAAAATATAATTAATAACAATATGACTGAAAAAAAATATAACTTAAAACAAATCTGTTGTTACTATATTTACATTTTACATTTAATAAATCTGTTATTAAACACCAGATTTCTGGAAGCAAACAAAAATATTGTCATAACGTAAACAAATCTGCCATAACATATGGTGTTCACATAGGTCATTTTAGCAATTTTTTTTAAAAACAATATGAATTTGTTATCAAACGACATATTTTTGGTTAAATTAAAAAATTTGTTGTAACTTTAAAAAAATTTGTTATCACTAGAGGTCAACTTAGTAATTATTTCTCTGTAAAAAAATATGTCATGTTACGACAGATTTTTAATCAATAAAATAAATTTGAAGTAACTGTGAAAAATAAATCTGCCAGATATTATATCAAATATGTCATATATTGTGAAAGTCTGTGGTGTCTTTATAAATAAGTCTGTCGTAAAAAATAAATCTGTCATCAATTATAAATCTGTCATAACTATAATTAAAAAATCTGTCATACAAAAGTAAATCGGTTGTGCAAAAATAAATATGTCATACACAAATAAATCTGTCACAACTAGTCCAATAGACTTTTGAAAATATTTTGATTTTCTTAAAAAAAATTTGGGAGAGTAAATTTGACTTTATTTTTTTTTCTAACAAACCAAAAAAGAGTATTTTAGGCAAAAAATAACTCATCTAAGCCTCATATTTTATGAGTTACTTTATTAATTAACTTGACTTTTGAAAATATTTTGATTTTCTTAAAAAAATTTTGGGAGAGTAAATTTGACTTTATTTTTTTTTCTAACAAAGCAAAAAAGAGTATTTTAGGCAAAAAATAACTCTGACCCTCGTATTTTATGAATTAATTTAGTAATTAACCTGTTAATTTAGGTCAATATAGATCCTCTGCATGAATGGGCACGTTTTTCTCCCTATATATAATCACCCAGCTGGAAAAAGAATATTTAGCAAACTAGTAGTAGTATATAATGTATATTATTGTTGTTAGGTTGAAGAGCAGCCGGTGATATATATGAATTTGCGGAAATCAAAGCAGGTTTATTTGAGGGAAAAAAAAAACATTATTACAATAGCATAGTACGAGTTGTGAAATATAATTGTCGAGGCTCGAGAGTGTCAATCTTTTTTGAAGTATAATCATATTGTCTCTCAAAACGGAGGAGTGATTTAACCAAGCATGCATTATGATTTCAGTGACATTATTTGTTTCTTCGTATATAATAAGTATACTATAACAACATTTTCACAACCTTGCAACTACAATATACGAACCATATAAGATACTAATAATTATAAGTGGGTCATTTATAAGAAAAGAGGGTCAATAGGTATTGAAGTTGCGGAATTAAGTGGGTGCGGTCCTCGTAGGGACACATACACATTGATGATCGTTTGTTAGTCTATTTCTTCTTAACGAGTTATCGCATTCCTCTAGCTTTTCCCCTTCCATTTTTTTTTCATTTCTTTCAAAAATCACTATGGCACTATAGAAATTTTTGTCTCTTGTGAGATTTTTAGTCTTACACCATACTGTTTTGGATTTTGATTAATTATACACAATACAGTAGCAGAGTTGACCAGATAGAAACTTATGATTGAGTGGCAAAAAAAATTATGACTTGAGTACTTTGGCACAGCATGATCTTAACAATACAACTAATTAACCTCATTTATTTTGGCAGATGTGGTTAGGACCAACTCGCTTAAAGTTTTTAACCAAAAGTAGTAAAGTATATAAAGTTTTTCACATCTTTTAAAAATAAAAAAATCCTATGGCTCTAAACTCATCCTATTTTGGATGATGCGGTTAATTCCAACTTGCATAAAATTTTTAACCCAAAGAAGTAAAGGATATAAAGTTTTCCGCATATTTATCCTACTATAACCCTGATCAAACAACATGCTTTTTGGCAGATGGAAATTACATGTATATATATATGGATCCCAAAGGGTTTAATGGTTGGGGCCATACGCATGCGTGCATGTATACATGAATACGTATGTAAAGACGCATACAGACGTACTTGCAGCATAGAAAGTATGAAGAATCTGATCCATATATACCAGATCATGTGGCCTAGAACGATTCTATCTTGGTTATACATGAATGCATGCACACACGGCATGATCGGTCGAACTGAGAAATGGTAAGTCAATATTAAAAAGTAAAGAAGTTAAGTCAAATATTGAAGGGAATGTATAAGTAAAGGTCTTCTATAAAGTGGGAGAATTTGATTCTTGTAAACGAAAAGAATGGCATCAAGAGGGCATTAGCTTCGGTGGCTCATAGGAGCAGTATTTTATATTATATGTGAATCTCTGAATCATGACTCATGAGGAAGAAAATTATTGCGACCACTAATTGAAAAAAATGAATCACTACATATTTGCATTAGTAGACCACTAATAATAATCCGAGACTACAAAATTATCTGTTCACATTAGCTTTTATGCTTACCAGTTTTTGACGTAATGTTTGGCACAACCTATGTAAATGAATACGTAGGTAAGGTTTAAGCTATGACAAGAAGGTTAGAGAGAAACAAACTGTTTAGAAATTCCATTTACTGTAAAGATCAGTCATGTGTGCTAAAACGTGGAAGAATTCAGATTCTTAACCGAATCAAATTGAGTTACTAACTTATCACACAAAAAAAAAAAAAGAGTTACTAACTTATCATACATATTTGATATTTTGAAACTCAAACTTAGATTAATTAGGAACAAAAGGAGTAATAATTAACTGTGGATATTCTAATTCCAATAACCAATGCATATTCAAAAATTCCCTGATCAAAATAAAGTGTTTTATAACATGATATTGTCGTTCTCATACTCCAGAAAACTAGGCATAATTCAATAAGGCCAATTTCCTCATCATAAATTCCACTACAACATTTACATTTCTATTTCTGTGTGAAGGAATACAAATAATGAAAAAAAATGTATATGTCATTTAATCTGTTCTATAATAGCCTACTTTCTTTTTAACCAAAAGAAGACAGGGAGAGAATGTGAAAAAAGTGATGAAAAAGAGGAATATTGAAGCAAAAGTAGGATACAACAATTTGATGTACGAGCAATGATGCTGTCTAAAGCCGTCCCATGCTCAGCTTTTCTCTTCCACGAGGTTACATTTCCTTCCTTTTTCTTTTCTCAGTTAGCTAAGATCTCATTATATAGTCGAATATTTCTATTTTATACTGTACGATTCGACATTAGACTCTATGAGTATGAGATATGGAACATTTATATACTATATAGTATATACTACTACGATTCGGCATTAGACTATGATTACTCATCATGTTGTGAACAAGGTGTTTCACATAGCGGCGTGATTATTACCCGGAGCATGGATCGCCCCCGCCTCGTCTAACCCGCCGAGCCATTGCTACGCCGCTTTGGCTCGCGGTCAGGAGGAGGAGGACCACCGCGGTCGCAAGGTGGAGATATTTAGTCATTTATATATATTTTTAGTGGTGTTTGAACACCGATTGTTGATTATTTGAACGAAGAGAGGGGGTTGGTTATTTATATATAAATGCAATATGCTAAAAGAAAAAGAAAATGGGTAATTTTAGTAAGTATTTGTGAGGGAAAGAGTTGAAATATTTTGTCACCGGTGAATTAGAGAGACAGATCAAATTTAGTTCCTTGGTTAATTAGTTCTGAACTTCCAATAATGGATTGTTTTCTATTTATATTTTTTTGTCTTCTGACTATGCTTCGAAATGGCCCTGCCATGGCCGATGAATCAACTTACAAAATGGCCTTGTGTTTGATTCCCAATTCATACTGATATGGGCCTTTTTTTGCTAATTAAGGGCCATTTAAGAAATCTATTGCAGACTGATGATGTTTTGTGGGGTGGACAAATGATGTTTTGTTCTATTTGTCCCTTAAACAAAAAGTAAAAGTAAGGTTAAGTAATCTTAATTCGTTACTTAGTTTTAGTTATATACTTATATCTTATGACTATGAAACTGAGTCTCGTTTTGAAAAATCTTAACAAGTGTAGGGTAATTGATGCTAGCATTATTATTTATTGTTGTAATTTGACAAATTACTCTCATGACGAAAAAAGGATTAATTATTGTTTCATCACAGTTGTATAAATTTATGTCAAAAAGTTATTGCCGTAGTTATGGATATGGCGACGGCGGCGCCAGTAGTGGCCAGTGTTCACACACCTAAACATAAAGTCAAAGCTAGATATTTTTATAGTTGCCAACAAATTCCGATATTTTGACACTTAAGACAGACGTGTAGAACAAGCTCGTGATTATTCGTTTTCGTTTAGCCGAAGGAAATATCTTAGAAAGTCGCTCAAACGTAGACTCGAGTCTCGAGCGGAATGCATCATTTCATCAATACAAGGCAATATCACTGTCATTTCAATACATAGTTTAGCTTGTATTCAAAAGGTTAAGAGTATAATTTTCCAAGAATGACATGACTTTGACATAGATAAGATTATGTTCTTTTGCAATAAGACAAGGATGCAATGATACATTAATGCGATAAGCATTGCTTGAATATTTGGAGTTGACGCTGACTTTGATAGTCACGAGCTGGTCGCTTTGCTTCTAGACGTCGACCATTACGGAACGGAACCCACCAGTTTCTAATTCTATTATAAAAATTCGCCGACAAATTTCTCTCAATTATCCTGCTACCAATAATTTCACAAATCGTGTGTACTTGCTTTTTTATTTATTTATAATATTAAGATTTAAGAGCCGTCAGACAAATCGATATCTTGCGTTGAATTATTAGTCACAGACTTGGGATTAGGTTTCGTAATTTGATAGATTTAACCAATGTTGTATGAAAATATAAATCCAACGACGTTTAGACTTATATACGTACTTTTTTTTTTACAGAGCCACATGTATACACAAAATATCAGATAAAAATAAAAAAACAATATTATAAACTATTATTTTCAAAGCTCTTTTAGAAATTAAACGAACATATAAACAATTTATATGCATGCACAATCTATACTCCGTGTTTCTTAATAACTGAATGTATATTACTAAAGAAGAATTAAAACAAAAAACGCAATTTTCAAAAAGCGATGATTGTGGTTTGATAGACATGAAGATGTCATTATCAGAAAATATAACAAATTCAGAATGTGCGGCAAATTTAGTTGAATCAAGGGGTGATGAAGATGGACGTCGTTGGAAAGTGGTGGAGAAAGAATAAAAAGAAGAGAATGATATATTGAAGTTGCTTTGATTTAGAGACGACCTTCACAATACGGCAGACAAGAGTTTTACGCCCATTATCCCTTACGTTGCTTTTGTTTACTCCTCCAATAACTACCAAAAACGTATCGAAAGAGCTGTGAAAAATCCAAAGCAAGACGATTTATGCACTTAAAAAGCTCATTAAAATAGCAAAATAAGACATGAAATGAAACATTAGAACTTTATTTTGCAAGTAAAAAGTAAAGAAAGAAAAAAGCTTAATTTATAGATTGTCACCAAAAATACAATAACTATAAATTGATTTCATAAAAAAAGGAAAGAGGAGCCTTAAATTTATATGAATTTTTATTTGCTAAAATCTCTATTTACATGGGCTTAGACCTCGGCGTTTATATACAAGTTCGGGTTCAAGTCAGGTATTTTGGTCAAAAAGTTCTAGATTCACTCAGATATTTCTAGTATTTAGATCGGATTTCGGATAAACATCCATCAGATTCGGTTCGGATTCAGGTTTTATCCCATATCCGAAATATACTTCAGATTTAGGTTTGATTTTGTTATTTACATCTTAAGCTTGACAAAATACTCGAATTCAAATCGAATTCCAAACAAATCTGAATTCAAATCTCTTCGACTTTGATATTAAAGGTGAAGAAAAGATATGACAAACACGTTTTTTGGTGAAAATGTTTTTTCTTATTTTGTATTTTTTAATATGTAGAACTATATTTTAGTATCTAGAGTTCATAAGTGTGAAATAATAAAAAATGCAATTAAGTCTCTACAAAATAAGTAAAATCTCTCATATCTAAAATTCTAAAAAAAAAAAAATAGAACTGATATCAACAACAGGGGCAAATCCATATTAGATTGTGGAGGCAGTTACATCTAGTAATATATAAATATTTGAGGTTGTAGTATTAACCATAATACTTAAAATGGCAAAATGGTTACAATGCATCCACTACATTGCACTGACTATTTGGAATACGGGTTCGAATCGGCCAACATGGCTAATGGATTTCTCTTTATACACTATCTCAAGCATCTTATGAATCATCTAATAAAAACTAATCCAAAGAACTGAAATTAGAGTCGGAACTAATTGGAGACTACCCCAAATGTTTACAAACCACACAACCGTAAGTTTTGATCCTATCGAACTAATCACATAACCTTATAGATTCTCCTAATTTCTTCTTCCCCCTGTTTTTAAAGATGGTAAAGGAGCCTACTTCAACCAGCACTTACAAGTTCTAACTTTTTTAACAGACTTTTTTTTTTTTTTTGGTGACAAAACAGAAAATAGCAACACACACGACAAAAAGTGACACAAGCGATGACGTCACTCCCCATGCATTAAAAAATAACATAACTCACACACGGCGTCGTTTTCGCTTTTCACTGCCCGCAAATACGATCATCATCTTTCGGGCGTTGAAATCATAAAGAGACAAAAGTCTCACTTTGACTTCTCCTACAATTGGAAAAAAGATGTGAGCTTTCTTCTTTTCTTTTGACCCACCAACAACTGAAATCGAAGATTTTTCAATTTCAACTTCTCTTGATCGTGCCTTCTTTCTCTATCACCAAGAAATCTATTCAAAGAGAAAAGAAAAGAAAAAAAAAACAGAGCAAAAGATCCACAAAAAACCTTACACAAATGCTATCTTGTTCAATTTCAAAACACTAAAACCCAGGATGTCAATTCACACTCTTCGTCTTCCTCTTCTTCTTCTTCTTCTCCTTGTGGGTTTGTTTACAAACCCTTCTGTGTCAGACTCAAGAGGAGAAACAGTGTCTCAGATATGCAGCAACAGAACATCGCCGCCGCAACAGAGGAGTCTCTTCGTCAGCACTTTCCTCGCCGCCATGGACTCCGTCTCTCCACTTGTTGAAGCTAAAGGTTACGGCCAAGTGGTTAACAGGAACGTCACCGCGAACCAAACCGTCTACGCTTACGGAGAGTGTATGAAGGATCTTAGTAAGAAAGACTGTGACTTGTGTTTCGCTCAGATCAAAGCTAAGGTCCCTCGTTGCTTACCTTTCCAAAAAGGTACTCGTGGTGGTCAAGTCTTCTCAGATGGTTGCTACATCAGGTTTGATTCTCTCTCATACTCGTATGTATCGCATAAAAATCTAAACTTTTATTTTTGTGTTTGATTGATTCTGGTGTTATTTGGTTATCCTTGTTTTAGGTATGATGATTACAATTTCTTTAACGAGACGGTAAGCTTGCGAGACGAGTCAAAATGTGCTCCAAAGGAGATAACCGGAGTAAACCGGACGGGGTTTCGGGATAACGCTGCGGAGCTGGTGAGGAACATGAGAGTGGAGGCGGTGAGAAACGGTGGATTCTATGCTGGTTTTGTGGATAGACATAACGTGACGGTTCATGGTCTTGCTCAGTGTTGGGAGACTGTTAATCGTAGTGGTTGTGCTCAGTGTTTGAGTAAAGCTTCAGTAGGGATTGGTTCTTGTTTGGTTAATGAAGAAGGTCGATTTCTTAGCGTTGGTTGTTATATGAGGTTTTCTACTCAGAAGTTTTATAACAATTCTGGGAATTCTACATCAGATGGTAATGGTGGTGGTAAGTACAATGACCCTGTGAAATGTGATCATAACTTTAGTATATGTTGTTGTAACAAAATTGTGGCATTGATTTACTAATTGATTGATCAGGTCATAACCGTTTAGGTGTGATTTTGGCGGTGACATCTTCAGTGGTAGCTTTTGTTCTTTTGGTCTCTGCAGTTGGTTTCTTGTTTAGAAAGAGACACGCCAAGAAGCAAAGAGGTTTGTTACTTACAAAAGCTTTTCAAGATTAGTCATTTAAGTTTGAGTGGTTATAATAGTTAAGTTTTAAAGTCTTGATCTTAACAAAGATGTTGTTTTGTTTTGTGTAATATAATGTAGAGAAGAAGCAACTAGGGTCACTATTCATGCTTGCGAACAAATCTAATCTCTGTTTCTCTTATGAGAATCTCGAGAAGGCCACAGATTATTTTAGTGACAAAAATAAGCTAGGACAAGGAGGATCTGGCTCTGTCTATAAGGTAAGTTGTGTTCTTATCATCCATTTTCTAGAGTTTCTTCTTTGGATGTTCCTACACTTCGGTTGGTTAAGTCTTTACCCTTTTTTTTGTGGAATAGGGTGTTCTTACTAATGGTAAGACTGTTGCAGTAAAGAGACTGTTCTTCAACACAAAGCAATGGGTTGATCATTTCTTTAATGAAGTTAATCTAATAAGCCAAGTTGATCACAAGAACCTTGTTAAGCTCTTGGGATGCAGCATAACTGGACCTGAAAGCCTTCTAGTCTATGAATACATTGCAAATCAAAGCCTCCACGATTATCTCTTTGGTTTGTTTTTGTCATCCTAAACCTTTTTATGGTCACTATGTCTTCACGGATCTTTATTGACTGGTCTTTACTGATATTATGGTTTAGTAAGAAAGGATGTTCAACCGTTGAGTTGGGGGAAGAGATTCAAGATTTTACTTGGCACAGCTGAAGGAATGGCGTATCTTCACGAAGAGTCGAATCTAAGAATCATACATAGAGATATCAAGCTGAGCAATATCCTCTTGGAAGATGATTTTACTCCAAGAATTGCCGATTTTGGATTGGCTAGATTGTTCCCAGAGGACAAGACTCATATTAGCACTGCCATCGCGGGGACACTGTAAAGTCGCAAACCTGATTTTTGTTAACTTTACATTTCTACCAACTTTTTTTTTGTGTGTTTCTGAAGTTTTACACTTGTGGAAACAGAGGCTACATGGCGCCAGAATATGTGGTAAGAGGAAAACTAACTGAGAAAGCAGACGTTTACAGTTTCGGAGTTCTTATGATTGAAGTTATAACCGGAAAACGTAACAATGCCTTCGTACAAGAAGCTGGTTCGATCCTACAAACGGTAGATGACTCTCTAATAGTAATTAATTAACATTTTCTTGATCGATTGATTTTTAACTTAAAACCCTTTTCTTGAATCTTGAAAATATACTCTTTAGGTATGGAGTCTGTACAGAACAAGGAACCTGGAAGAGGCAGTGGATCCAGTCTTGGGGGATAACTTCAACAAGATAGAAGCATCACGTCTACTTCAAATCGGGCTTCTCTGCGTTCAAGCAGCGTTTGATCAGCGTCCAGCGATGTCTGCCGTTGTGAAAATGATGAAAGGGAGTTTGGAGATTCATACGCCGACGCAACCGCCGTTTCTGAATCCAGGGAATGTAGTAGAGATGAGAAAGTTTATGATGACTCCCACGACAAATCAGTCTAATTCTTCAGGATCGAGGAGTGACTACATAACCGAGAGTTCGAGTTTCTTCGAACCTAGATGAGGTTTTTTAGATCGTTATAACATATATCAGAATCTTTTAGTGTGGGTTCTGAATCGTCTTGTGTATATGTACAAAAGAGTGAGATGCCAATTAAATCGTGTGCAACTAACTAGGTGTTACGTATGTGCCACGACAATGTTATAGAAGCTAGGTGTTAGAGTTTAGTCTCGGTTTTGATTGTAGTGATTTGGTTTACGGTTCCAGTAGCTTTGTTTATGATACACGGTTATGCGTTTGTTTCTTGAGTTTATGATAGTTTTTTTTATATATATGTTAAAACAAATCAACAACTTTTCTACGTTTTCAACTTTTCTAAGTTAAAAAAAAAATTTCAGGTCATGGAGAAATACATATACTATAGGCTTACTAGCCAACTAGATTTAACATTTTCAGAATTGCATGTTCAACTACTTCTTTGTAAATATCTTGAAAAACTTTGACCATGCCACCATGTAAATGGTACCAGGTCCAGGCCTATTTTGTTTTCTTTTTCTTTTTGACGTCAACCAACCACCTATATTTAAAATTTAAAGTAGTCCAACTTTAGTTTATCCATTTGCCATATCTTAATCTTATTTTGTTGAATGTGTTATCAGTTATGTCGTCGTAAGGCGTCGTAAGTCGTAAGTCGTAAGTCGTAAGTCGTTAGTCGTAACGTAACACTACGGGCATGTGACGTTTCCTTTTCTTGAAATATTCAGAATATTTTTGGTTAAATGGATTATCCAAGTAAACCGAACCGGCTCCACTCCAGATGAATAAGCTCAATAATTTATCGGTCCACCGGTTTTTAGGTTTATAAAAGCCGACAAATATTTGAATGAAGACAACGACCTCAACAAGATCGAGCTGGTTCGGTTGTCCAAGTGTGAATGCAAGACTTAAACTCCCTCATTTATGTTCTTCCACTCGCTCTAGAAGAAGAAAATAAAACCCAAAATATCATATTAAATTTTTACTTTTTTGACTAATAAGTACAACTACACAGAGAGCTAGATAGATACAGCAAATTGCGTTGACTACTGTATAACAAACCAAAACCAAGTTCATCATCAAAGTCAAGCTTTTGAAATTTCCTCTCTTTCTTAACAATTCTTCAGTTTCATCATTTCCAATTCTCAAATCTCTCTGCTTCTTCTTTCTCAACTCCATACCCTGAAACAGAACATAAAGCCAAGCCCTTTTGATCTCTTTCAATCAAAAAACAAAAAAGAAGATGAAGAAAGAACAAACTCATCATCATCCTCTGTACCTTCAATGTCTCTTTATCTTTCTTCTTTCATTACTCCGTCCAATTACCGGAGACGCAAGGGCACGAGCCGTTAAAGTCACTTGCTCACCTCAGCTCGAGCACAACGAAACCGCTTACGTCCCCAATTTCGTAACCACCATGGAAAAAATCAGCACACAAGTGCAAACCGCTGGTTTCGGAGTTGCCCTTACCGGTACGGGACCTGATGCTAACTACGGTCTCGCTCAGTGCTACGGAGATCTTCCTTTAAACGACTGTGTCCTCTGTTACGCGGAAGCACGTACGATGCTTCCGCAGTGTTATCCTCAGAACGGTGGTAGAATCTTTCTTGACGGATGTTTCATGAGAGCTGAGAACTATAGTTTCTATAATGAATACAGAGGACCTGAAGATACCGTTGTGTGTGGAAACAAGACGAGAAAGAGTGAAACTTTCGGTGATGCGGTGAGACAAGGGTTGAGTAATGCGGTTGCTGAGGCTTCTGGAACTGGAGGGTACGCTCGTGCCTCTGCGAAGGCCGGTGAATCTGAATCTGAGTCCGCGTTTGTGTTGGCGAATTGCTGGAGAACTTTGAGTCCTGGTTCTTGTAAAAAGTGTTTGGAGAATGCGTCTGTGTCTGTGGTTAAAGGTTGTTTGCCATGGTCAGAGGGACGTGCGCTTCACACTGGATGTTTCCTTAGGTACTCTGATCAAGATTTCTTGAACAAGATACCAAGAAACGGAAGATCACGAGGTAACACAATAAAGATGTATGTTATTCTATAGAATCGCTTGTTCATAGCTAACCATTTTTTGCCGATTGATTGAGTTTTGCAGGCTCTGTAGTAGTGATTGTGGTCTCAGTGCTTAGCTCTGTGGTTGTCTTCATGATTGGAATAGCAATAGGTGTTTATATCTGCAAACTTCGGACCATACAGAAGAAGAGAAGAGGTTAGCTTAGTTTCTTATTTGTGTATTGAATTGGTTTTAGGAAGGATTGAGTGTTTGAACCAAGTTTTTTTTGGTGCTTATCAGGATCAAATGATGTTGAAAAAATGGCGAAAACTCTAAAAGACAGTAACTTGAACTTCAAATACTCAACATTAGAGAAGGCCACAGGTTCATTTGACGAGGCAAACAAGCTTGGACAAGGCGGATTTGGAACTGTCTATAAGGTATGATGAATAGATCATGGCTTTCTCTTTTTATCTCTGTGGAACTATCTATCTTCTTGTAAAAGCAAATTAGTGATCTCTAGTGGCATCTCTCTGGGGTTTAGGGGGTTCTTCCAGACGGAAGAGATATCGCTGTGAAACGGTTATTCTTCAACAACAGACATAGAGCAGCTGATTTCTACAATGAAGTCAACATGATCAGCACTGTGGAACACAAGAACCTTGTCAGGCTGCTTGGTTGCAGCTGTTCAGGACCAGAGAGTCTCCTTGTCTATGAATACCTTCAGAACAAGAGCCTTGATCGGTTCATCTTCGGTAACTACTTATAAAACTATCTGATGAGTTTCATTTGTCTTATCCTGAATGCAAAATCACACTTTATTATTACTTTTACAGACGTGAACAGAGGTAAAACGTTAGACTGGCAGAAAAGATATGCCATTATTGTTGGAACAGCTGAGGGATTGGTGTATCTGCATGAGCAGTCAAGTGTGAAGATTATTCACAGAGATATAAAAGCAAGTAATATTCTGCTAGATTCAAAGCTTCAAGCTAAAATCGCTGACTTTGGACTGGCCAGATCGTTCCAGGACGATAAGAGTCATATCAGCACCGCCATTGCAGGGACATTGTAAGTATATTTAGAAAAAAATGTGTAACTTCAGAAACATAAATGTTTGAACTAATCCAATACTTGTGAATCTGCAGAGGTTATATGGCTCCGGAGTACTTGGCACATGGTCAGCTAACAGAGATGGTAGATGTGTACAGCTTTGGAGTTCTTGTACTAGAGATTGCCACTGGAAAGCAGAACACCAAAAGCAAAATGTCAGATTACTCAGACAGTTTGATTACAGAAGTAAGTTAGACAGATTTTTGTCTTATGGGACTTGAAATAGTCATTCTCATACTAATTGTGTTGTTATGTTTTCTTTTGGCTAAAAATAAGGCATGGAAGCATTTTCAGTCAGGAGAGTTGGAGGAGATATATGATCCAAACCTGAATTGGAAGAATCAGATTGACAGTCACATCATCATAAAGGACATAGCAAGGGTTATTCAAATAGGGCTCTTGTGCACTCAAGAGATCCCGTCACTAAGACCATCAATGTCAAAGTTGTTGCATATGCTAAAGAACAAAGAGGAGATCCTGCCGTTGCCTAGTAATCCTCCGTTTATGGATGAAAGAGTAATGGAACTTCGAGATGGTTCTGATGGAGACTCAGCTGGTTGTGCATCTCTTGCCACTGTCTCACAAAGTTCCTTTTATGGTAGATGAGCCTTGAAGAAGTGTATAAGAAGAACAGAATACAAAATCGTTGAGCAGAAACTAAAATTTTGTGTATAAATCTGTGAGAGAAAGTTTATATATAGTACAGAATATATAGATGTGAAATAGAGTATTTGCAATGGTGATATGGTAAGTCATCTTATGTATTAGTACAAATGACAAGAAAAAGATGTACTCAACGACATCTGCAGATCATTATACTCAATAGTGAAGCATTTGTTCAATTCCAACTAATCTCGTTGTCACTCACCACCACTTGTTCAAAGACAGACATAGAATTTGTAAAAGTATAAGGCTTAGAAAAATAACTTGACTAATACTAGATAGAGCTAACATAGAATACAAGAGCTAACGCTTCATCGATTAATTAATCAAGCTCTATAGGTACTATCTCTTCAACCCACCCATAGCTTCAAAACTGTATCTTTACCACCGGAGACTACTCTCTCACCATCTGGACTCCAGTCCACTGCATAAACCTATCCACACACGATAAACAAACATTTAAGCGAGTAATATTTCCAAGCAGGCCGGAAACATTAAGCTTTTCAAAGTGTTAATACCTCATTCTCATGACCAGGAAGATCTTTCTTTAACCTTCTCTGTCCAATATCCCATACCTGTACAAGTGAGAGGTTTAGAATCTGAGTACCTCCATATTTGTGTATAAGATTTAGGACAAACAAGATTAATTACCTTAAGTGTAGAGTCACGGCTACCACTTAAAAGCATCCTACTGTCCGGGGACCAACTGCATTGGCAAAAGCTAATTAATATTTAGCCACTACAAGTGGAAACATGGAAAAGGGGAACCAATGCTCTCAAGAAATCTACCCAACCTGATCTGATAAACACCACTAGCATGTCCATGCATAGTTGTAATAAACTCCCCCGTGATACCATCCCATATCTTGACAGATCTATCAAAAGACGCACTTGCAATCCACTGGCCATTAGGTGAGAAACACACATGGTTTACAACCTGCTGATGACCGTGCAGGTTTACATCCTTCTCATCACCGTCCAAAAGTTCTTTAGGTTGGTCGCTAACAGATTGTCCCCAAAGAATCATTTTCATGTCATCAGAACCTGAGACTAGTCTTTCCCCGTACTTTCCTTTTGCTTGGTTGTACCTTTTGAGTGCAGCCTAAGCAATAACACGATCAGAAACTGGGTGAATGGACAAGAAGTGGAGGAATAAGAGGAGGGATCTCACCTTTCTAACTTCTCCAGGTGAAGAACATTGTTTTCCGGTGTGGTCAAAAGCTCCTGTCCGGAGAACATAGTCTGTGCTTAATGAAAGAGAGTTCACCCAATGTCCATGCCCCTAAAGTAACAACAGAATATGCAGAGTATTTATAGACCCCTATGCAGAACATGAGGTCATGAGGAAACAGGGTCCAAAGATGAGCTTTTACCTCCAATTTTGCCGTCAAACATAGATCCCCATCCGGAGTAACTTGCCACATCTTTATTGTACAATCTTGAGAACTGCCAAACACATGACATATATTTTGAATAGCAAGCAACAAGTGATCGAGAGAAATAGTTGACATTGATACAAGTAGTAGTGACATAATTTACAACATAAGAGGATCATCAAAGCATTAGGAATAGAAACAAACCCTGTATATATAATTCCCTCTCCTCCCCATTTGACACAAGTCACGCCACGTGAATGTCCACTGAGACAAGTTAGAGATCTCTTTAGTGTAATGTCCCATATCCTTGCATCCCCATCTTTGCTAGAAGTTACAAACCGACGGCATGGGTAGTTAAGGTGTACTGGTTCCCACGAGATACTAGTGATCCATTTCTTGTGGCCCTGGGAGAAGTGTAATGTTTTTATCGATCAGTATCATCACTAACAAGGATATTTCACAACATAACCAAAAAAAGAAAAATCAAAAAGAAAGTTACTGTAAGGGGGCTGCCATTTAGCTGTCCGGTTTCAGGTATCCAACAACAGACTTCACCAGCTAAAGCACCACTAACAAGGTGCTTACCATCTGGAGACCATGCGACGGCCAGAACCCATTTCGTGTGCCCTGAAAATTAATAAACGCATATCAGAAAACAAGATGAGGATTATTAGAGGAGAGAGACAAAAACTAGAGAACAAAAAGAGATTAGTACCTCTGCATGTAAACATTGGAGTTTGAGTGTTGAGATCCCACAGCCGGACAGTGGTATCACCTGATCCACTTGCTAACTGCTTACCGTCCGGACTAAATGAAACACACAGAACATTGCCCGTGTGACCTATCAAGACAAACCAGTCAGCATAAGGACTCTGAAACGGCGGCAGAGAAAAAGCTGAAAGAAGAAGGAAGGAACATTTGATATTACCAGCAATGGTAGCAGAAACACGGTTAACAGGGCGAGTTCGGAAAGCAGCTTGTTGTCGATACACTACCGTCAAAATATTCTCCACGGACACTGAATGCACACACAAAATTTTTCCAGAGCATCATCAGTAAGATGATTGATATATTATTATACTACGTACTATATCATAGCGTGCCGAAAAAGAAACAATCAACACATATACCAAAATAAAAAAACCTTGTTCTCTCTGCAATTAAGTTCCGAGGGGCACAACAAGTTCCACGCCTGATACATAGAAAGCGTAGGGCAACCTCTCCTCCTGAATAGTCCATGTAACCATAAACCGAAGCAACTCAAAACTTGGCAGCTTATAGCACACTTAGAGCAGGCATAATAAAATTCAATAATTCAAAATGTAAAGAAAAGGGCAAAAAAAAAAGTAAAGAACAGAAATAATCACTCCTTTTATCATCCTTAAAACCCAAGGCAGAGAAAATCTTACATTGTTGAGAAATGTATTGGTTAGATGGGTAAGCTGCAAAGGCCCTGCTTGGCGAGGGATATACATAGGGTCACCTAAAGGAACTCCTTCAGGATCCATTAACTGACACATCACCATGTTCTCCATCTCCGCCATGTCTGTGTCTCTACGCAAAGAAAACTAGGGGGAGTTGTGAAGAAAAAGAACTAACCCTACCTCTAGCCGCCACCGATAAGAAGAAAAATAAAAAGGAAACAAACTTGTTTTTTTTAAAACCTTTACAACCGGCGCCGGCGAAAGGTGGAGGCAAGTGCCGCCGGGAAAAACTAACCCTAACTCTAGGCTAGGAGAGTTAAGAATACATATAAGTTCGGGTTTTATTACTATTTCGGTTCGGTTTGGATTTATTTAAGGGTTGATTTTGACTTTTGGTTTATTTCGAATTGAAAGAACTTTTACGAATACTCTTAAATTTGGGGCGATCGTGAGTTGATAGATTATGACTAGAGATTAACCCACTCCTTCAGTGTTCACCCAAAAGTTGATCCGGTTACGGGTAGGTCTTCACGTTATTACAATTTCTGTTGGCATGATGACCCGTCGCCACGGACTCCCTCTTTAGGTGAAATGTTTACATTCGGCTATTCGTATACCGCCACCTTATCTCACATACAAAGTGATCACGAAAGATGGCATTATGCATAATCCAGTCACAATATACTATATCAGCGCCTATCATGATGCATGTTTTTGCTATTACCGAGACTAATGCAACTTTCATGGATCTTCCTATATATGCACATCAAGCCAAAGGTATGATACCGATCAACTTAATGGTTACATAAGAAATTTTTGCCTCTTAAATACTTTTTTTTTCTCTTATAATCTTTGTGCTTGGGGCAATGACGCAGTCACGCAGCTTATGAGGTTCTAACCGAGGCGCGTCTACTGCTGGTTGTAAACTCTTAAATACTTTCGTTGGAAGAATATAAAGCAAATACTAGAATTTGCTTCCAAGGAAATGGTGAAAGAAGATAAAATGATAATATCATTTGATCCCACAAAAACGGCTCGTTTTGGTGTTCTTTCACTTGACTACTGGAGGATATATATATTTGACATAGTTCTAGTACATTCATTCCCGATGAGGCGATGACGTCCCATGTACCAAAGCTTTTTACTCCTTTTTTTTCTTTTTCTTGGGGAAGCAATTAATATTACAGCGCATTGTGTGAATACACAAAATCTCATATCTTTTCTTTCTTTTCATTCTTCAGTAAAGAATGTGTCACTAGAATCGTCCATCATTGCGAACGGCATGTTCTCCGAAGGCTTCCAATGACGTTTCCTTTGGTTTATAAACCAATTGTTGATTTGTTTTTGATCCAAACCCGTTTCTTCAGCCAGGGCTATTTTGTCACCTTCCTACACACATTTTGTGATGCGAAACATTATATTAACACACCCCTAGTTCGCCTAGGATTAATATGTCGGAACAAATGAATATCCTGTCTCCATAAGTGTATGCTACTAAGTTACGGTGAATTCAGAAAAGGGACTTACAGTGGGGTAAGGCCATCTATAATGAACATTCCACCAATCGAGCAACGCTTGTCTAGCTTCTCTTGGTAGCTTTCCTTTCTTCTTCTTCTTAGAGAACTCGAGTTTCAATGAACTGATATGGCTACCGAATTTACGGAGCAGCAGGTCCTTGAGATCCCGGTCATTATTTCTTTGTTGGCTCTCATGTGCTGCTACGTCATCATCAGCTTCTCTCAGTTCCTCGTCAGATGAAACCGCTCCTTCATCTGTTCATACATGAGAATCATGTCATGCTAAAGATTCTCAATAATGCATATATCCCATGCATGTTTGAGCCAAATACGTGTAATATCAATAAAAATGTACGTACTAGGAGAATATATGGGAGTAAATACTGTTAAACATAACTAACACTAAATACTTGTAGGCTCAGCTAAATGCGTAAGTGGCTAAAACAAGAAAAAAGAGCCAAAAAGCATAAAGAAGAGAGACCCAAAGGTCTAGGGGTAAAAGGGAAAAAATAAAGATAGCTAGAGAACAACACTTTCGCAGTGACTGAATAGTTTAGCATTGACCACACTTGTCAGGGAACGACCTGCTCTCTGGGGCTTACCACTGCCCACCTGAGCCACGACACATGTCACCTTTGTGAGACTTTTAACTGACCCCCGGAAATAACGCTTCCCCAACATGTATGATTTTTTTTGTAATGGCCCATTTTATTTATGTCCACTCACCATACTGACCAGTGACCTCTATGTTGTTTGTTCCTAATCCTACCAAAATGCTAGCCTTAATACAAGGAGATTCAAGTTTGAATTTAACATATGATTAATAGCCAAATTATTAGCACTATAATTTTCCAACCAGTGATCTCCTAGTAGTGATTAGAGAAAGACACTAATATACCGACAATTACTAAGGCAAAATTAAAGAAGCAATGAGTTTGGACTTGTCAGGAAATAAATATGCAAAACACGAGGGAAAATATATAAAGAACATCTTAAATACATAGAACACATGGGGCTGATCCCTAGGCAAATCAGACAAAGATAGTTCACACCTATCATCCAGTAACCTTTGCTAGTTAAAGAAGGCATGTGCAACAATAACTAAGTTTGATCTTTTACCTATTAGCCGAATTTGGTTAGTTTTTATCAATGCAATGCAAAAGAGAGAGAACACGCATTGATAAAAAAAAAACTAGATAGACTTATACACTTCCCAAAAAACGGTAGACACGTGGAAATTGCATGACTCAGCAGGGGAACAAACGAACAGAGGTAATGACAACCACTAAGCAACAGTTGAAAAAGATAGGAAGAGAGTGGAGAAGCATTACATAGATGATTGCGTTGTACAGAAGTGAAACTCCATGTCTCTCCCCTATTTTCTTTTCGAACTTTTCCTTTATAATCAAAATGAAATGAAGACACAAAAGCTTAAAGGAGAGAGTTGTGATTGGGTCACAGAGGGATCCACCAGCGGAATCCACGGGAGTCCATGTGACACAAAAGCTTAAAGGAGAGAGTTGTGATTGGACCAAGATTGACCATGCCCACAAACATAAGCTTATACCAACTCATCAGGTGTGATAAACAGCATACGGTAAATGAGCTAATTGCGAAAAGTGTTAATCACAATAGCAAGAACAAAAAAAAGAAGTACAGTAAATACATTATATCAGTTGACAAGAGCATTAGGTTTATCCCTAAAGCATATTAGCACGAAAAGAAGCCAAAACCACGTGCCTCTGAAAACTACAGGTGAACGAAACGAATACATATTAGGATTTCTTTTATTAGTTTAAGATGAACTAATTTCTGGAGAGTTAAAAAAAGATAAAGATATTGGTTGAGGGGAAGGTGTTCAGAAGGTAATACAGTACTAATATATATCCCAATCAAAAAGAATATACACGAGATTACCCAAAAAAGGCAAGTTGTACTTCCAACCATTAAAGATAAGATTATATACAAACATTAGTCCACTAATAGAAAATTAAAGCTGAAGTGATCTGTTTTAAAACCTTTTGGCCATGATTCCCTATGCAAACTCCGATTAATTGTATACGCTGATATGTAGTAACAAGTAACAACTCTTACTAATAAAGTACACCCGAAGCTAGATAATAACCACGAGGTCCACGACATGCAGAAGATTTGTTTAAGTTTTCTTTCCGGGCTAAAGAAACACAAAATCCACTATTTTACCTGATCAAGCCACTTCTTTGGTTTACTAAGTCAGATGGCTCCGTGAAAATAAGCACACTAGTGATTTGTACATGGGATATACAAAGAACGAAATTGCATTAAAATGTAAGACTATTTAGGTACAATGTATCCAATAAGAAGGGCTAATGTCATAAAAAAAAAGGGGGCTAATGTCTAGTTGATTGCCAACAAGTCCCTCCGTTTCAAATATAGCTAATAATTTTCATGAATATTACGAAAACTATTCAGGCTTGTGTACTCGTTAGACACAATAATATTTTTTCTCTCTCCAATAGTATAAACTAAAGTGATCGGGATAAAACTTAAGTCTGACACTTACTATGAAAAAGTAGCATAAACTTTGGTTCATTCACCAAGAGAAGTTGGAGCAATCAAGAACTAACATTTGTTTTACCCACCGGATATTAATGAAGATGCAAACAACATAAGCAATAGCTACTCATATGATCTAAACATGAACCAAAGCAACAAGCTGAAGAAAATAAGTGGAACTTATGACTAGGTTTTTTCTCTATCATTGGATTTTCACTGGAAAGAAGTAAATTAAATACAGTAAGTGTCAGTACGACACTGAATTGTCAAAATCAGAATCTCTAGCGCAAAAGTTTTTGCTTTCACAGACCCATTTTTCTTTGACAGAGGAGAAGATAATAATACAACTTACAAGTATATTATTATAAATAAACAAAAGAAAAGTATACCACACCAAAAGATCACTAGAAAAATAAATATCACTACCAGTGAAAATCCTACCTACTCCTTACCCCTAGCACTACTAATCCCACACTGCTCAAACATATAATTCATGAAAGAAATTATATGGCACAAAGCTGTGCCAAAGTCATGCACCCATCTAAAGCATGTGTTTTCTATTTTCAAAGATTTTACCAACTATGTAAAGATGTACTGAAGCAATCATGGTTTCCTCCAAAACTAGGGTTTTAGTGTTTTCTTTTGCTCTTTCTAACTTTTTTATACCTTGGGTTGTCTAACCGGATCTACTAAGCTCTTTCTATATATCAGCTACAACTTATCTTCTCGTTTATTGTTTATTTTTAAAAAAGGGAAAATAGAAAAGAAAAGAAAAAAAAATCTGTCTGAACTCAGAAGATGTACATCAATTCCTAGAACCTAAAGGGAAAGTAATGGGGAGAGATTCTCAAATCCGCTCGATTTGTAAGGTGAAAATTAATTAACGCAAGAACACAGATCGAGAATAGTGCACAAAGATCAATGAAAACACTAACGAGAGTGAACAGAAAACAGCAAACAAGAAATCAAGAGTACATTAAACCTAGAAATAGAGAGGGATCATCTAGTGCTGACCTGTAACTGACGCGGGACCACTGCACAGGTTCTGGAGCTGCGTTTCGATCTTGTTCAGAAAAGTCGTAGCCTCATCAAACGGCCTCGCGAGATCAGATTTGTATTTAGCCAATATATCACAGTAGGTTTCCTTGAATCGCACCACACACAAAAAAAAATGTTTCTTCAGAAAAAAAAAAGATCAAAGATGAGACAAAAAGGACTATTAGTGAGAAAGAAACCATGAATTCGTCAAGCTCAGGATCATCTCCAAAGCAAGACATCAGAGTAACATCTCGCTTCTTGTACGCATCGTTCTCTCTCTGAATCTCTTCCAATATACACCCTATCTCCTTAGGCGCTCCCACCTATGAATCAATAACCAAAAGAAACCATCACGATTCACACGCATCAAAATTTAATTCTCCATCGTATCTTAGGGTAAAAGTGGTTTTAGCACAAGAAAAAAACAAAGTAAGAGAAACGAAATTGTAACCAAAATTAGGGAAGACGAGGCAAGCACGGAGTAGTAGGCCATGTGCATATATGCTTAAGAACATGTAAAATCACTGAGGCTAAACCCTAAACACTGATCTTGTATGTTTAATGGTCATGAGATCACCTTCTGGCAATCGATGTAGGTTTGGAGCAAGCGAGGATACAAAGGATGACAAGCAATCTTCGATTTGATCAGGCCAAGCGAGAAACTATCATCAGCTTTTCGTATACGCGGAGGAGCGATCCAAGGTGTCTCGGACGACAAAACGGTAGCGAGTTCGTCGGATCCAAACACGCGACTGTCTCCGGCGGATGAACAGAGCAAAGACTGGTAATCTGACGGCATCATCATCACCGCAGGTTTCTCCGAATAGTCTACCGTCGAACGGAAACCACACATTCTATCCATAAGTATGATACGATCAGTGCTCGTACGTCTCTGCGATCCCCCACCAGCCCCCTTGGCTTGGTTACTACTGAACAAGAACGGAATTATAAGAAAGTTAAAAGAAAAGATGGCTTGGTTCAGCAAACTTTTTCCAAGAGTGGAAGAAAGACAATGAAAATAGACTTGGCCAAGTTGAGAGTGTTGCTTGAGAGGACAAGGATCGTAAATATTTCAGCCAAAAACCAAAAACGCTAATTTTGTTAGGAAAAGAATTAGGAAATTACGAAACTGGGCGTAAAGGTCCTATAGGAATTTGCATTATTCTTCGACAAAACTATAAGTATATTTAAGATAACATTATATTAACTGAGTTCATGCAGTTCTGTTACATCTATTTTATTTACATCGAGGACGTCACAGAGTGAAAAAAGGAAAGAAAGAATATCAAGGTTTGCCGTATATGTTAAGGAATACGATTCGGATAAAAAGTTCACCTTACTTGTCTTTTTCTTTGTATTTTCAATAGTAGTTTTTTGTCATGACATTTAAATGTACATACAATTAGTGACCACTACTTTTATTGCTCACACCCTGAAAGACCAAATAAATAGACGCATAATCATATAAACAAAAATCAGTTTCAAAAATAGTAATTTGAATCGTGAAACAGTTCCAAGGGAAGAGTTTGCACGTCCGTAAATGACTAATTAATACGCTTTTCTGTTTATAGTTACGGTGGCCGACACTCACAATTGTAGTTGTCCAGAGGACCAGAGTCGGATCGGTTCATTCAACTTCTCCGAGATTTGTTTCGCTGTATACACGTCTACATTATATATACATTAAAAACAAATGTAAAATTTATTATATATACATTAAAATAGTATTAATATTATCATTCAAATTTGATTTATTTAATATCAAATATATTTTAATAGATATCTTTATTGTTTGGTTACCATTTATTATTTATTATTTTGTTTTTTTTCTGCAAATTTTTTTTCATTTTTTAAAAACTGTTTATTCCGTTTCACTAAAAATAAATTGTTTATCCCGTTTTATATTTTTTTTTTCTAATAGTTACGAATAAGAGCTTTAGGCCTTATCCAACGGTGGAAACGGAAATGATTTCTCAAAAAAAATAATAAAAAAATATTTTAATTATACAATAATTTTTTTTAATTAAAATTAAACCACTAATAAACGGATACCTGTACAGATAATGTAGGAATCGTTTTTCAATGAAGGATTTTCAAAACGCTTCTACATTATCTCTCCTGTTTTAATATATTTCATTTTTTATTTATTAGAAATTGGTTGAGCAATTCCCACTAAATTTGCCCTTAGTGAGCAATAATAAATTTTGTTTAATTGTTTTCAGTAATGTGCTAATTAAAATTCCTTTTGGATTTAAGTTTTTTAGTGGCCACTCGACTAATCCCACTTTTTTTTGTTCACAAGAATCTTATGTAGCGTTAGCTTATAGTTATCAAGTATCAACTGAAAAATGAAAATATATCATTACCTTATATGGTAATATAGACCCTGCAGTTTATTTTTAATAAGAAAATCATTCTTTAACCTTATTCCAAGAAAACCGATATTTTTGCATGGATATACTCCAAAACCCGATCCAGTGATCCGTATATATTTTTCCCAAAAAAAAAAGAATATTAAAAATGTCATAAAGGTCTTTATGTTGATGGACAGCTTGATTGACATATCTATCCGTCGGACTACTTTGGTGTGAAACTGTGAATTTTAACTGACATAAAGCTTTCAGTTTTGTATTATTACCACTTATCAAAAGGACAGAGCTTTGCTTCTCGCATTTCACTTCGTTGGATTGTATTGGATTAAATCCTCACCGTTGGCCTTCGCGACATCTATAAATTATCGTCAACTTTCTAGATGATCATTATGACATTATAGTCAAGAAATAATAGCACCAAAACGTTCCGGATTTAATTAAGAAAGTTTTTGGTCTGAATCTCCCATTATGAGTCCATGTCTTGCAGAAAAAATGATAATGACAAAAACAATGACTAAATTATTGGATCATGTTTGCATAATTAGTGATGCTAGTAGTCTAGTACTGTACGTCCACTCAAGTGTGTTTCTTATGGAATTTTTCCCGTGATCTGTCTAAGGTTGTTAGGTTTTGATTCATAACATTATTTTGTTGACCAAAACATCTTATAAGACTAATAATTAGTGATGCTAGTACTACTATTTTGTTAACAAATTCTGTCTGCTATCTTATTTACTTGTTATGATTTGTTTTTGGAAACTCCTAGTCTTAATATTCATATGTTATTACTTGTTATGTATCTATTTTTTTGCCTTGGCTTTATGTTTTATTTATAATCTATGCAAAAATATTTAACTATTCAACACATTTGACATAGCTAAAATAATGGGGTACTCGTTTTTTTAAGTAAGTAACTAAAATATATAAAGATCAAAATGTACATATCTGTAAGAAAAAGTGGACAAATAGCCACCATATAGACTTCTATGTTAGGAAAATAACTGATCACCGAAACCGAACCAATTTGATCCTTTGTTTCTTCGGCAGTCGTCGTTGCGCCAAGGCGTTATTATATATATCAATGAAAGCTTTTATGGACCAAAAAAGTAATTTATGGGTTATTTTTAACTTTTATCTTAAGGAATAAATCTTTTAAAATACAGCTTGAAACAGTGGAGAAGAATAGTTTATTATTGCTTTACTGGGACAACAAATATGAGCATCTATTAAATATACATATATATTTTGTGTTTAAGACCATAATCTGTTATTTTACGTAAGAAAAAATTGCTGTTGAACCAGAAAAAAACAAAACTTATTGTTATACATTTACTGTTTAGAATATTGATGTTATTCCCATGAACTTGGGACGTCGTAGACATGCATTAAAACAAAAACAATATCAAGCATCCTGATGCAAAAGTGTTTATGTTTCTTATATTCTCCATCTTCAAATGTTTCTTGTGAAGTGGTCCTTTTGCGTTTTGTCTGTGGTCCATGACTCCATCAAATGTATATTTTGTCTTTATTTCGTTTATCTTAAAAAATCTCGAAGTTCGCTTCGAACAGAAAGTGTTCTACTATATCTTTCTATTATAACCACATAATAGTGACATTGGGGAAATCTATCAAATTAAGTTGTCTCGTTTAATAATTTCTAGGTTATATACCTTTGGTAGATGTTTTGTTACGATTCTAGTTTGTTTATCCTCGTAAGAATCTTAATATTCTAGTCTGTTTATCCCGGTGAGGATTGACGATTAGTGGAAGGTAATTGGGCTCCAACTGTACAGGTGAGATCAAAACTCGAAAGATAAATTTATATATGGAGAGTTAATTTATAATATTAGCTCATGTTAAAGATCAGAAAAAATAATCATTCGTCATTAACGTGGCACCATTTTGTTTATCTTCGAGTTTGACTTCATTTTATACACCTACAACAATTATTTCTATAATCACAAGCCTAAGTGCTTAACCTTTTTGGTTATGCGTATGGCGCATTTGACGATGGAAACCTAACTATTATTCAAAAAGTGCAATTACTAGCTAGCTGACTTTTAATTTTCCATTGGAGAGCTCACCAATCACAACCACCACGTTTATATTAAAGAGCTTTTTTTTTTCCTTCATCTGATAATATTGATAATAAAATTGAAAGATACATGAAATACAAACTGCAACGGAAACAAATATATTTTCAGTCTAAAGCTCAAGAGAAACTAAACCGATGGACGAAGTAAAGTCCCGAAGACTAAATTGAAAGCGAGAAACATTAACAATACGTATAAAACAGAAATTATAAACCTCAAAACAAAAGAAATTGCAATCAAAGTCTAAGAATAATAGCAACAAGACTTTAATATTGAGAGAAACACTAGCTCAAAAACAACAAATCAACTTCTTTTTCTAAAAATCTTAAGAATCAGATTTATTAATAATGCTTTTGGCAAACCAAAGATAACAACCATTTTTTACTATCAAGATAAGAGCCGACCTTTCCAAACCAAGAATTAAAGACATTCATAACCCGGTTAGCGAGAGTGTGAGACACTAGATAAACCTGAACCACTTTCAAATGCGACCATGATAATGGCTCTTGCGCCACCGTCTGAAGTGTGGTATAATAAAGAGCTAAAAAGCTAAAAATCTTATTTTAGTCAATGAATAAACTGTAGTAGAAAAGAATTAGAATGATTACACGTATCTATAAATCTAGACTAGTGGTATGGAGATTGATGTTTTGGGATATTTTTTTTATCGCACAGAGTTTGATATTTTATAAACGTCAACAAGTAATCATTAAAAATATTTAAAATTTTGAATTATTATTGGTTTAAAATTAAGTTATATCTCTTTAGTCAAAGAAAAAAATATATTTAAACTCGTAATTATTGTTTTTTTAAATATTGAAAAGATTCTAAACATCAATCTTTTAGAGACAGAAGGAGTACTAGTTTATATCCCCTATATAATAAAACGGAAGTATACAATATTGTTTTGTAAACTATATAATTTTAATAAGCTAGTTACAAATATGTTATAGATTAAGTTTTATATTATTTGTATAGTCTGGATTTATTGTTTTCAAAAATCTTAAAGAGAATATTCTAAAGAATCATTTGATATCATCTAACTTAACATATTAATTTCTTTTATTAAATTATTCATCAAATAAAATCTTTTGATATCTAAATTAACATATTAATTTGTTAATTATCATTATACTTCACCTCTCATTTTTATATATGAGTCTATTTTGTGAAACAAATAAATTATCATATTATTTATTATAATCAAAAAATAGTTTTATTTCCGGATATACCATAAGTTGAATTTTTAAAAACAAATATAAATGATTCAATCTATAAAATATCCAAGTTTTATTAATATTATTCTTTAAAAATAAAATCTATCGAGTAAAAGTAACGAGTCAAATTTGAATATTTAAATTCAATTTCATACTTTTTTTGTTGAATTTTATAATTTTATATAAGATAATAAATTTTAAATAATTTATTTTGAAATATTTTTAAAATATTTAAAACTTCATATTAAAGTTAGAAACTATAAACACTCTAAATTGGTTTGTTATAGCAATGTCAATAATATGTCACTATAATATGAAAAAATTCAAAAAAACCAAGTATATTAAAAAAAAGTATAACAATATATTAAATTACTCATAATATAATAAATTCACAAAATTATGTCTTATAATGACATTCAAATCATGAGGTAGAATATACATTGTTGAAATAACTTCACGTACATAAACTAATACAACATATTAAAATTTTATTTTAAAATACAAAATATACAAAATTTTGTATAAAATAAAATTTAACCAGTGTTATAGTACGAGTACTTATCTAGAATCATTAACAATATAAAACTTAAATGTCTTTTTCAAATCATCATATTTAGCATATCATTTTATTGCATAATATTTTATCCAAATTTTTTTTTAATAACAGTTACATAAATTATATTTTATATACAAAATACAATATAAATAAAATAAATTTCAATGTAGTTATACTATTAATGTAATAGCCATATTATACTATTAATCTATGTACTTTTGGCACAATCATTGATTACATTAGATAGAAGATAACTTTTTAGATGTGCACATGAAGAAGACACGGTTCAACGCCGAAAGTAATAATGTTATAATGGGCTCTTCGCGGCCCACAAACTCACTGTTATTATATAATGTATTGTTTTCTGGTTAAACCTGAGAAAATACTATTTTTCGCCATTTTTGGATAAAACTATAAAGCTTTTGTTCCTTTCTATTTTTGTCAAACAAGCTTTTGTTCTTCTTACATTGAAACAATTAGTTTAGAATTAAAATTATTCTCATGGACATGATGCTTCTTTTAAACTTTCGAATTAAAAATTCCGGAAGATATGATTAATTAGTTTATCAGGATAAATATTATTCATCGAATAAAAATTTGGATTTGTGAAACTTATACTCTCCACTCCCACTAAAAATCCGGTCCAGCCTTTATGTCTAACAATAAACACAGGACATTTTTTTCTTCTTTCTAATCTAATACACCTCCCAGATAAGCTATGGTGTAGACACAGTTGAACATTATGATATCCAATTGTGTATACACCATAGGTTAGCTGGGAGGTGTATTAGATTAGAGAAATAAATGTTCTTAAAAAAAATTGGTGATTAGCTTAGCTAAGTGATTATATGTTCCTTCAAAAGGAATTTTGAATGTAATTTACAGAAAAGAAAAGAAAAAAATTATACAGAGACAGGACAGAACCTATACGGCTATACCACATGAGACTATGAGAGTCTGTAACTTCTTCTTTAAACTCTCTACTCAAGGCTCATGAGAGACTCTTTTAAAGATTCTAAGTATATATGAATGATATTTGGTTATTATGGTCCTTCTGAGTTCTGAGAATTATCTTGAGAGCCATATGTACTTCAACTTCACGATCAAAGCAAAGATTCCAAAGCATGGTATGTGCATAACCCCAACAGCCGCGTACCTGCAAACATCATTTAAATTTAACATTTACTTTGTAGTCTTTAAACCCATTCAAGATCAACAATTATTTTCATTGTCTACATCTCCAGAACCAGAATAACCGGATAAGGAACTAGGAGATGATCTTTGTGTAAAGTTACCATAAAGGGGCATAGGGTGATGACAAATCCAAGAAAGGGTAAGGCCACCTGCACAAACAGAGATTATGCACATTGTTTATATACACATACCTCAATAGCGCCTAAGCAAGTAAAACTAATATGTTCATAGCATATATAATGTAAGGAAAGATAGAAACATGACTGTTACCAGAAGGAGACACAAGCATGAACAATCCACTGGAATAGCACAAATATACTGGTCCATACCACAAAGTATGCAATTCTGAACAATGGGAATCGCTGGATACATGGAAATCAACTCATCATCAAAGGTCATCATCGCTGTTATCATCATTATCATCAAAGGTTACTATTAGGTTGAGCTAAGCATAACATAACAACTAACCAGAGAATTTAGGAAAGTTTCACCGAGGAGGAAAATAGCATTGACCGAGTGCATAATCACAATGAACTGCAGTATCATTGTTTGGTTACAATTTAGCCTCAGAGACAATCAAAGACTTACAAAATGTGACAATTTCCAAGTTAAAACTTACAAAGTCGAGACTGAAATCTTTGGCTGTGAGGAAAGGGTAGATAATGAACCAAAACACACCATCTGTAAGCAATACAGCTCCTGCACAAGTCTGCAATCCAAACAAAAACTTGTTCAGACACAGAGAAACTTATGCATAGAAGTTAAACATGTTTGACACTTAAACCAGAAAGACTTACTTGGAAAAGAATCTGATGAATGTAACCCAATGTAGTTGCAATCTGACGTGTTGTTCTGTTGTCTCTATCATGTCCGTTTGAAGATTTAAACATATTCAGGGGAGGTCTATACGACCCTTGCTCTTCTTCATCTACCATACTGACTCCGGTTTCACCATTATCAGCATACTTAAATCTGTATATAGACACCAATGCTGCAAGCTGCATCACATCAAAGTCCACTTATAAAGGTTTCACAGGAAAGATTGCTCATCAGACCCTTAAAGATTACACATAGAAACACATGTAAGAACTACTAATCTGAGGAAGATGTGAGGATCTAGAGACAAAGATTTGGATAAAGCATGTTAAGTACCATGATGATAAGGTGAAGAAGAAAAGCCATACCCCAAAGTAAACTGTAACCAATGTGAAAGTCCATCTGATAAAGGAACCAAACAAAACTCATCAGAACAAGTGAGATTGTCAAAATCTTTTATGTAAATCAAAGAAGTCTCTATGAAAAACTCACTGTGTGTAGAAGATGAAAATGCCGGTTCCATCAGCAATAGCATTACCAGAGATAAGTCCAAGAAGAACAATAAAACCAAAAACACGAAAACCTAACAACCAATTCGGATGCATGTCTTTAACACAAGTGTTCCAAGTTTCATCATCATATACAACTCCAGTGAGTTGCTCGAGTTCCAAGCTTTGATCATCATCATCATCATTATCATCACCGTGTTTCTTGCGTTTTCTTGGTCCTTCGTATCTCCAAATCAGAAACGAAGACAGAAACAGAGACGTCAAGACAAAGATAGCACACACAAAGAATCTCCAGTTAAGCCAGTAACTTGGAATGTTCGTCTCTGAAGACATTGTTGGTTGCCAAGTATGTTCAGTTGAGCCTGTAATGAAACTCGACAAATCAATTCGGCTAAACACATTCTTCACCATTATCAACTTCTCTGAACTTCTAAGCCAAGTTGATTCTTGAATTTTAAACAAGAGTCTAATAAATTCATGTCAAGAAAAGCAAAAAAAAAAAAAAGCAGAGAGGCGAGAAACTCATGAGTCATGATGAAACATCACGGATCTTGATTTCGTTTTTTTGGTTAGCATTAACAATAGACAATGAAAGAAAGATATAGCATTCAAAGCAAGAGACAGATTCTTTACTTAACCAAAGACAGACAAAGTAAGAAAAGAAAAAAAAAGATTAGACAAGACAAAAGATACCTGTAGTAATGCTTTGCTTGAATTCAGTATCAGATTCTGTGAGTGAGAACGATGAGAGAGATCTCTCTCATCTGTATATATTTTATGTTGGAAAAGGTAGAATCTGATGTTTTTTTTCAATATCTTTCTTTTAGTTGTAGAAGTTTTTTGTAGGAGATTTTAGATTTGTGTTCTTGTTTTACTCTCCACACGTTTATGTATTTTATTTCGTCATAAACTTGCATTATTACATTAGAGCCATTTGTTTAAAGAATCAATCAAGACAGAGGTAGAAGTTACCTGATGCAGGCTTTTTGTTACTGTTTAATGGGCTTAAGGCCCAGTTTGTTTTTACAATAGTATAAGCCTCATAAGCGTGCTGTGTGATCTGAAACCCTAACTTGAAGCCCCCGCACACCCCAATCATTTAGGTTTTTATACGTGCTTCAAACTATTTTAAGGTTTTAGAAGAAGTGGATTTATCGAGTCCGGGAAGAAAATTTGGAAAAGTATGATATGTTTTTGAGAATTTGGCGTCTGACTGTCTGGTGTGTTGCTAGTGTTTCGGGTGGGTGGAGAACTTTGTGGTTTGTGGTACAAGAAACGGGTATTTGATAAGAAAAATTCTTGAGTTCACACAACTCTCATTCACCTCCTTTTAACAAATCGATCAAAATGCAATAATATGTCATGTCATATCATATTTAAAAAATAAATCAAAATTAAAATAAAAGGATAAAACAAATGATGTAGATATTTTATTAAGGAAATTATGTCGGTTTGAGTTTATAAAAGAGGATTAGATTTAAATTTATAATTTTTAAAATTATATGTTTATTTGGGTTTATAAAAGAATGGTTAAGATTTAAATTTTATAATTAAACAAAATTATGTATCGGTTAGGGTTCACAAAAGAGTGGTAAGGGTTTAGATTTTACAATTAAACGAAATTATATGTCGGTTTAGGTTTACAAAAGAGTGATTAGGATTTAGATTTTACAATTAAACAAAATTATATGTCAGTTTGAGTTTACAAAAGAATGGTTAGAGTTTAGATTTTACAATTAAACAAAATTATATATCGTTTATAAAAGAGTGGTTAATTAAACGAGATCTTTGTAAGCTACAAGGCAAATTTACTCGTCCACCAGTTTACGGAACTCTTGTGTGACTTAATGGGAATCAGAATGTTAAGCTCTCATCACCAGCTCTTATGCTTTGTTAGTCAATCTGGGATCTCTCTTTACAACCCCGTGAACAAGGAGTTGAAGAATTTACCTGACCCTCCTTGGTTTCCACGGTGTTAATTTCAACGGATTTCAGGAGTGCATCTCCTTTGGCTTTGTTGAGGCCACGATGCAGTACAAAGTTGTCAAGTGGCCTCATGTTTTACTGTTTGAGGTCTTAAATATCGATATCGTGGAAGATGGCCGTCTTAAACTATCACCCTGGAGAAGGCTGCAAAGACCATGTCCCTATCTTCTACAACTCTCTTCTCATGTTCACGTCAATGGTATCATCTACTGGGCCACAAGTGATTTTAAGATTGTCTGTTTCTCTCTACAAGACGAGACTTTCTCCCTAAGCCCTAAACCCCCGTGCTTCTGCCTTGAAGGATCCAAAGAATCTCATTTTTCACTTTATCTTGAAGCCGCGGAAACTTATGGATTCTATATTACAGTGTCCAATTTGATTTCATGGAGATTTGGAAGATGGAAGAAAGTGAAGGCGGTCGCTGGGACAAGTTACATAAGATCGACCTCGGGGGAGTCTATCCAAACAATATCGATGGTAGAGTTCATGTTATACCGTTGCGTTTATCACCGTTGCGTTTGTGTCTACTTTACTTTGACGCCAAGACAAACATCCTCCTGAACTACGATATAGGGTCTGGAGACTACCAGATATGTCACTCCACCGATGGACTCTTATCTCTACAAAACATGGATATGTCTAATTTTGAACAATGATCCTCTTTTAGCTCTTCCTTTCGTTAGACGGTTAGAGATACAATATATTGTATTTGTATATCCTATGAACGTTAAGAACATAAATCAAATTTCACTAACTGATTAATCATACATTAAGCAAATGCAAAGCGTCATAAAAAAAAGGATCTGTGCTTTTTTTTTTCGTCTATACTTTGTTTGCGGCTTTTTGATGTTCTCAGAGTTGGATTTGAAGAAATGCCTGAAAGAACCATTGCAGTTTTCAGTTTGCTCTTACCCTTTTTTCTCTGTTTCAAGCTTTGTAAAAATAGCCTTTTCATGATCGTTGACCTATAGTACTCTATAACTTTTTGCTATATATAATAACATTACATGAAACAACTACTAACTGTTTGTGTTTTGTTTTCCCAAACTATGGCATGCTAGAAAATAACATTTTGACGTATCAAGCACAGAATCTCTCATTTCATCTTCCAGATTTCAATGGGGACAAACATGTTGACCAGGAAAAAATATGTGTAGAGGTTTTGGAGTAAAGCAAAGAAGTGAGAAAAGATAAGCCTTGTGCTTTAAGTTTAGATGTGTTTGAAAAATAAGGGCTTCTCTTTATCTACTTTTAAGCCAAGCCAATAAAACCCCCTTAATTACTCTACTTATATATATATTCAAACTATGTATCATCTCATTACACAAAGAAACCTTTCTATGCATAGAATCTCATATCTTAAAACCATATACAATTATAAAAATATTTTGTTGGATTTTTTTTCCTATAAGCCTTAAATGAATAAGCCCTTCGTTGTTTCCCTGTTTGCTCTGTTAATGGTAGCTTCTTATGGAGCTCCAGGAAGCACAATGTACAGGGAACTTGACATTCTTGGAAAGCTTGAGAACCTCGATGTCCCTGAGGATGAGATTGACGATGATGTGACCTTCTTTGATTTCTCGTCGTTTACGAGCCAATATTCTGGTAAGAATCTGGTGAATGTGGATAGCTTTGGTGCTGCTGGAGACGGAGTTGCTGATGATACTCAGGTGCGTGCGTATATTCGAATAGGTTTAACAATTGGATGATAATGCTGACAAAACCTCCATTTCAAGATTTTATTATTAGCTGATGCGATGTTTTCTTATAAGCCAGGCATTTATAGGCGCTTGGACCATGGCCTGCTCTGCAACAAACTCTGTGTTATTGGTTCCACAAGGACGTCGCTATTTAGTAAATGCTACGAAATTTGATGGTCCATGTCAAGAAAAATTGATCATTCAGGTCATCTTTTAACTTCTTAGTTCCGTTTTGGTTTGATTCTTATATATAATAATATTAATACAACAAAGATCATACATGTGTTACCATATGGTCTTATGCATTTTTATGAAATCTGATTTTTTATAGATTGATGGAACAATTGTGGCACCAGATGAGCCTAGCGAATGGGACCCTAAATTCCAAAGGGTTTGGCTCCAATTTTCCAAACTCCAAGGAACTGTATTCCAAGGGAATGGAGTTATAGATGGTTCTGGTACCAAATGGTGGGCTGCTTCTTGCAAAAAGAACAAGTCTAACGTAAGATATATTTTCTTTAACGTAAATTGAACTTTCTCTTCTAATTCTGAAGTACAAATCTGACACAAATCTTTCTTCTTTTTGTCTCTTGTAGCCTTGCGTAGGCGCACCAACGGTCTGAAAGCTCTCTGTTTTGTTGTTCATCAACCAGTAGACTTATCAATTTTATGTTTGGTTTTGCTTATAACAAAGTCTTAAATTTATAATACAGGCGCTAACTATATATTCAAGTTCAAATGTGTATGTGAGAGGCATAACAATCCGGAACAGCCAACAAATGCATTTGATCATAGCTCGATCAAACACAGTTCGAATCTCTAGAGTTATGGTCACATCTCCTGGAGACAGTCCCAACACCGATGGAATTCATATAACAGCATCTACTGATGTTGTAGTCCAAGACAGTAAAATCAGCACAGGTTCTTCACCAAAAACATTATTCTGGTACTATATTATTAAACTCAAAATGTTATAGCTCTGACACTTAAAACTTGATAACAGGAGATGATTGCGTCTCGATTGTGAATGGAAGCTCGAAGATAAAGATGAAGAGACTCTATTGTGGACCAGGACATGGTATCAGGTAAAACCATCTCTAACCTTGTCAAAGAAAAAAAAACACTTACTAAATTCTTGCAACTTCTTGCTCTGCAGCATTGGAAGCCTTGGACAAGGACACTCGACAGGAACCGTCTCTGCAGTTGTGTTGGACACTGCTTATCTAAAGAACACTACTAATGGTCTAAGAATCAAGACTTGGCAGGTAAAAATCTCAATTCTTCTTGATCCTATTTTTCATACTTTTCCTTCCAAAGAGTTTCGCGATTGATTGAAAGATGAAATCTTTAAAAAACAGGGAGGTAATGGTTACGTGAAGGGTGTACGTTTCGAGAACGTAAAAATGCAGGACGTTGCAAATCCGATTATAATAGATCAATTCTACTGCGATTCGCCATCAACTTGTCAAAACCAGGTTTCTTCCACTTAACCATTGACTACATCAAGAAACCTCAAGAAAGAACTTAATCTGTTGATTCATATTTCTTTGTAGACATCGGCGGTTCACATAAGCGAGATAATGTACAGGAACATAACCGGAACCACAAAAAGCTCGAAAGCCATCAAATTCGCATGCAGTGACGCAGTCCCTTGTAATCACATTGTTCTCAACAACGTCAATTTGGAAGGCAATGATGGAAAAGTAGAAGCATATTGTAATTCTGCTGAAGGGTTTGGTTATGGCATGGTTCATCCTTCTGCGGACTGTTTGTATTCTCACGACGACAAAGGCCTAGACCAAACTCGTCAGTATGTGGCAGAAGCTGTTGTGGTCGGAGAAGAAACTGATCAAAATGCTCACGACGAGCTTTAAGGGTGGTTGATGATGGCATATTTTGACGGTCGTTGATAGTGAGGGATGAACACGTATACGTTATATGTAGTTGTAATTCATCTTTAGCAACTGACCTTTATATATAGCTTGTAAATGAAGCAAACATACAATGAGATTGAAAAGCATTGTAGTGTTTATATATTTAATTATACTGTAAAGAATATTATAATATTTTTGTATATATATAAAAAAAGAATGCTTACTTTGTAGATTGAAGCAAGTGTTCATCTAATCTATGTTTATGTTATGAACTTATCAGTTATCATATAGGTTTTTTTTACTTCTTTAATTTTCTAGAATTTAACAAGTGAGCGTTAAGGGTTAGCAACAAAACCATAACCCAAACCAAACAAAAACAAATCAAAACAAATTATATGATTTTAAACATAATTACTAAACCATACTTATTTCTAAATTGATTAGTTTGGGATATTGTTTTAAAATTTGGAATTAATATTTAACCTAAAGTTAATCAAATAAAATAAACTAAAATTCATTTTATATATATTAGGGAGAGTTACTATAATGGTTCATAAATGTTTCCTTATTACTAGAGTAGTATAAAAAAAGTCGGTAATCTATATAATAATAACAATCCGAATAAATGCGACCAACAGTTGTGTTTATTCAATTGTACCTTTTGGATATTTTCTGAAAAGTCGTGATGGATTATTAAAACGGTTATTTATGAAAAGTTACAACTGTTCACTGTAAAGTTGTGTTGATTGGAACATCCGTATCTTTTGAAATCTATATATATTTGTTTGTTTGAACTGTTTTCATTTTTTTGCCATAACACAAAATCAACTAAAATTTCAATCTCAACAGTTTATACATTTTTCTAAATTATTTTATAGCATTCATTCTTTTAAAGTCAAGAAATTCTTCTAATTCTTGATTTAACAAAAGATTTTTGGAATGATGAATCTAATTTACATCTTTTAGTTAATTTTAAATATAAAAGTTTTATGAAAATACATAGAGTGTTTTTCCAAGATTAAGATAGATTACATAGTGAGTTTTTGGATTTTACTTTTCAATATATTTAATTCCAATCCAAATAAATGTCACCAAAAGTTGTGTTTTTTCAATCGTACCTTTTAGATAATTTTTTCAAAAAAATATGTAAAAAAAAAATAAATTGTAACTTTTACAAAGAGTTGTGATTGTTCATTGTAACAGTTTTTTTGTAAAGTTGTAACTGTTCATTGTAGAGTTGTGTTTATTCGAATATTTGTATCTTTTGAAATTTATTTGTTTGAACTGATTTCAATTTTTTTGCCATGACACAAAATAATATAAAATTTTACTATCAAAAGTGTTTACAGCTTTCTAAATTATTCTCTAGCATTCATTCTTTTAAAAGTAAAAAAACTCTTCCAATTCTTGATTTAACAAAATTTTTTTGGAATGATGAATCTAATTTACAACTTTTAGTTAATTTTAAATATAAAATTTAATGTCTATATATAATAGCAATCCGAATAAATGCCACCAAAATTTGTGTTTTTTCAACCGTACCTTTTGGATATTTTTTTAAAAAATCTGTAGAAAAATTAAATTGTGTGTTTTACAAAACGCTGTGATTGTTCATTGTAACGGTTTTTTTTGTAAATTTGCAACTGTTCACTATAAAGTTGTGTTTATTCGAATATTCATATCTTTTGAAATCTAGATATATTTGTCTTTTTGAAATGTTTTCATTTTTTTGTCATGACACAAAATAATATAAAATTTCAATATCAACAGTTTTTACAGCTTTCTAAATTATTCTCTGGCATTCATTCTTTTAAAAGTAAAAATATTCCTCCAATTCTTGATTTAACAAAAGATTTTTGGAATGACGGATCTAATTTACAACTTTTAGTTAATTTTAAATATAAAAATTTCATGAAAATGTCTAGAGTTTTTTTTTTCAAGAGTTAGATGAATTATATAATGAGATTTTGAATTTGACTTCTCAATATGATAAGAAAGATGTATTTTATTTAAAAGCAGTTTATATGAGTTATTAGGTGAAATAAAGTGCACACACAATATTTGCGATTTTTCGTAGCACCTTTTCATAACTTTTTTTTTTAAATTCAAACGGTTGTATCTATTCATTGTAAAGTTGTGTCTTTTCACTATATTTTATTTATATATTTTCATCATAACTTTTCGGTCTAATAGGTGTGTCTATTTAAATAATCATGTCTTTTGAAGTCTCTTTATATTTGTCTCTTCATCAATAACTAACAGGTTCGTTGAAACAAATTTTTTATTTTATGTTGAATCTAAATAATTAGATATTAATATCTAATATTCAACGTGATTCTATAATCTAACTAAAATTTTAGAAATGATTATAGCGATAGAGAAATTTAATACAACTTAATATAGAATTTACAGTTGCGTCTATTTTTATCGTAAGTTTTTGTTAAAAAAATAGTTTAATATTCAAAAATAAGAATAACAATCTGAATAAATACGAACAACAGTTGCGACTTTGCTTAGTATTTTTTTGTAAGAAAATTGTTTTTATTCCTTTTTTTTTAACTCAAACAGTTTTATGTTTTCATTTTAAAGTTATGTCTTTTCACTATATTTTATTCATATTTTATCATCACAACTTTTCGTTCTAATAGGTGTATCTATTTAAATAGTCATGTGTTTTGAACTTTCTATATATTTGTCTTTTCATCAATAACTAACAAATCATTGTTCGTTGAAACAAAATTTTCCGTTTTATGTTATATCTAAATAATTTGGATATTAATATCTAATATTCAACGTTATTCTATAATCTAACTAAAATTTTAGAAATAATTATAGCAATATAGAAATGTAATAAAACTGAATATAGAATTTTTGCGTTGCGTCTATTTATCGTAACTTTTCGTTAAAAACAAATTTAATATTCAAAATTTATATTATTTTGTTTTTAGTAATAATTATTTAATAGAAAATTATATTTACTCATTACAACCATTAGTTCAATATTTTCAGTTAGAATCACTTTGTCATAATGATTTTTTTAATTGTAGCTTTACTATAATTCTTCATAAAAAATCCTTATATTTATAATACTTTAAACAATATTTTTTTTTTGCAAAATTGCGTCTATTCTACATAATATTTTTTGTTATAAGTTTTCATTTTGATGGTTGTGTTTTTAGTAACAGTTTATGTATTCAAACTATTTTATTATATTCAAATGATTTCATAATATATAATTTTAACTTTTAAATTTTATTTACTTTTTTCTAAAATACTTCCCCCGCGACATCGCAGGGAGTCTGAGTCCTAGTACTTCATAACAAGAATTAAAAAAATAGTATGTGTTTCGCATTCGAAATGAGAATTTTTGCAATTTTATAAAACTGATTTTTTAGTGTTTAATACTTTAATTATTCAACTAATTTGTAATGTTTTACATTCAATGATACACTAGGTATGGACCCGCACATACGTGCGAAATTGATTTCAAAAACTAAGTTTACTATAAATTATGTAATATCTTATATATGTATGGAGTTATGTACATAGATATATTTATTTGTTACAACATTTATAGTTCAAACTTATATTAGTTTGGTTTCATTCAGTTTGTGATGTTTGAAATATATAATAAAGATTTCAGCATAAAATTAGGATTCACCAAACGACATACCCAAATCGAACGTGAATTGGATTAGTGATTGATCAGAGTTGTATTAAACTCGTGAATTATGAAACGGATAAAAACTGTCAAAAATAATTAAAACTTCAGGAACCAAATTACCTAAATTGTTAAGCGGGTCAAATAAGTCCCGATAGCTATACCCCCTAAGAGGTATAATATTTATTTATCTGTAAAAACCTGTCTCTCAAAACCCAAAAATTAAATATATGCATTTGGTCTATTCATGTCTATTACAAATTATTATAAGATTTTAATACTATATATTATAAGATTTTAGTACTATATATATAAGATAATATATATCTGAAATATTTGATAAGAATATATATCTAAAAAACGTTTACACTTGTAACTTGTCCTTAGAATATTTGACCACCATTAAAATTTCCACTGGAAATTAGCATCTATTGTATTCTTTAAAGGTGTATTAACATGTAATTAGAAGACAGTTCCGTAGGCATAAATGAATTTAAAAAATTCCAATACATGATAAACATAAATGAATAAAAAAAATATTTATAACACCATACGTGATAAACATACACTGCATTTGGAGTTAGAATGGAGTTTGATGTTTTGACATCCTTAAAGATAAAATCTCCTCCTTTGGCCAATTGTTCACAATCTGAACTATAATATATGGAAATAGAAGAAATAAATCAGATTACAATGTATTAGAAAAGAAAACTGAGATAAATTAAGTAAATAACATTTATAAAATATAGGACCTAATTATTTAAGTGCAAATAATTAGAGAGAAAATAGGCACATGTTATTTACTTAATTTATAAATGCAAATAATTAGAGAGAAAATAAGAACATGAAATTTAAGTGCAAATAATTAGGTCCTATATTTGATTTACTATATGTTGTTTAATATTTTTTTTTTTGGCAACAGGAATATATGATTGGCGAAATACACTATATTAACCAGGATCCGGACATGACTATACCGGGTTGCCCAGGATCTGCACATCTAGCCCATCTAAAATTACTAATTTGCCCTATCGCTGGTTTTTGTTTGTTCTTCAAAGTTTTTTTTGTATGGGGGCATTATATGGTATATCTGTTTTTTTTATCCCTAAGTATACCCCCGTCAAAAAATAGATTCAAATAATAGCATGATATTATGATTTCTTTATTAGGTCTATATTAGTTAATATCCAGCAAGATTCGGGATTACAACATAAACAATGTATTATTAAATTATTAAAATTATTTGAATCTATTTTTGAATTAAAATAATTTCATTTAAATTTAATTTCACAATTTTGTATTTATTTGGTATAAGTTTCCTAAAAATTCGATTACATTTAAGACTGATTTTTTTTTAACTCTAATTATGATACCGTTTAGATAGTATAAAGAGGTTTTAAAATTTTTCTTTTTAAAATGATGTAAGCAATTGGATCTGTTTGGCAACATGGATATATGACATGTTTCGTTTTTTTTTTAAATCTTTAAGTGTACTCCCCAATTAATAGTATAGATTCATCTAATTTTATATATATCTTTTGCATATTTTTTAGTTTTTGCCATTTGACATTTTTAATCATGTACACATTGAAATTATTATTTTTAGAAGGAAAATAAACTATAATATATTTATTCCACTGTTTTGTTTTTAGGAAAAAGAAAATTTTCAATTTTGAGGAAAAGAAAATAAATGAAAAAAAAAACAAGTTTTGTCAAATTAAGAAACCTTGGTAAATTGTTTTTTGAACCGCTTCAGTTCAATTTTGAGTGTAACCACTAACCATAACCGGACCATTATAATTTGGACTGGTCTAGCCCACAGTGCCGTTTGACATCCCTAGCGCCGATTTCTGTATACATAGTGCCGTTTGACATCCCTAGCGCCGATCTAATAAGTATACTGTATCAATATATATATATATATATATATATATATATATATTAGTCTTGCGAGAAAGCCAGAACTTTCAAATTCAATCGGTAAACGAAAAGGTTGAAGCTTTTACCCTTTTGTAAGTTTCGTGGAACCATCATTGTTTAATTGCAATTGTAGGATTTGAATCTTCTATGATCTCTGTTCCCTTAAGATTTCCTCTGGGTTCTTACAAGCGCTTAAATTGTTGTTCTTTTGAGCTTCCACTAGATTATAGCTAGACTGGTTTTGCAATGAGGCTGTTGTAGTAGTTTGATACTAATCGGTTTTCTCGTGTTTACTCGAGCTCGAATCTTCCTTTGAATAAAGCTTGAACCTTTAGCTTTTCGTATTAATTCATCGTCTAGTTGCGTGCTCAAATTTTTTGTAATTGTGAAATCTGTCTTTCATGGTTTGTGGAACTTCTCTCTTCTTTGCTTTTGAGCTCTCGCTAGGTTTTAGAAATATCCAATTTTTTTTTTTTTTTTTTTTCGTTTGGTGCGTTATGGCTGGCTTTTATCCAGCAGCTGAATCACTCACTTCATGTTTCAGGCACTTATAACTTTTAAGGAAGAGATTGCTTCTGTCACTCTATGGATACCAAAAAGTTGGATACTGGCTACGAAGATGCAATCAGCTGGCTCCCTCATGAGGTTCTGGGCGACATCTTGTCCAGAGTTCCGACCAAACTGGCTGCTTCAACATCTCTTCTCTCGAAAAAGTGGAGGGATCTGTTTGCATTGGTACACAATCTCGATTTTGATAATTCTGTCTTCCTGCAACCGGAAGATGGTAAGCGAGAGAGGGACGAGATCCGCGAGTGCTTCAGGAACTTTGTCGACAGAACACTGGCTTTGCAATGCGCTTCTCCGCTCAAGAAATTCTCGTTAAAATATCACATTGGCGACGACAGTGAGATGGATCATATGTACCCCTGGATACGTAATGCCGTAGAGCGTGGTGTAGTGGAGCTTGACGTTAGTATTGAGCCTACCTATGGTGACATCTTGCTGCCTTATGAGTTCTTCATGAGCAGGACATTGGTTAAGCTGACACTGGGGACACGAATTTCTTTTGGAAAGTTTCCTCCAGATTTGTCTCTTCAAGCACTTAAGAGTCTCTTCTTGGACTCGGTCGTTTTTGAATATGAAGATCTGTGTCATGTGCTTCTTCCTGGTTGTCCAGTGCTCGAGGATTTAGTCGTACGTCACAAGTACTTCGAAGCACTCCCATACTGCATATCGAGTCGGAGCATCAAGAAGCTATCAGTTCACTACGATTGTGAGCTTGAAATTGGTCCTTATAGTATTATGTCATTTGACGCCCCAAGTCTTGTGTCCTTGGACTACTCCGATTATGCCTTGGCTATATACGAACAAGTTAACTTGGCTTCCCTAGTGGAAGCTAAGCTGGATATTCGTTATTCTAAAAGAATCGAGAGGCCTGATGTATCAAATCTCATTGAAGGGATATGCAACGTGGAGACCCTGCATCTTTCTCCCGGTTCTGTTGATGTAAGTTTGCCACTTTCTTTTCTTTCTTTGCAACTTTGTAAAGAGCTTGGACATTCTCTCTAAGTGTGTGTGTGTGTGTGTGTGTTTCAGGTGATTTTTCGATGTGTTAAACGTGGAATACTTGTACCGGTGTTCAACAATCTGGTAAGCTTGTCTTTTGGGAGTAAGAATAAACGAGGTTGGAGACTGCTGCCATATCTGCTTGAGCAGTGTCCAAAGCTGGAAAGTCTAATCATCCAGGTATATATATCATTAGCAAAACCATGAAACGAATAGTATATATATATAAAGAGAGACAGGGATAGGGACTTAGTGGTTGATCCCTTACACATGCTTCTTCTCCAGGGGCTGGATAGTTACAGAGGGTATGTGACCATTCATCCATCCCAGGTGAAGGTGTTGCGTGTTCTTGGTTATGGAGGAACCGTTAAAGAGTTGGAAGACTTGAAGAAATTGATTGGGGAGTCGGAATGCCTTGAAGTGGTGCAAGTGGAGGTTGTGCAAGGTGTTGTGGTAGATGATGGCGTTATATCCCAAACCTACAACGATCTAAGGAGGCTACTTGGTGTTTCACTTCCATCCAAGTGCAAGATCACGGTCGCATAATTCAACTCAACCAGGATCTTCAACAACCTTCAAAGAAAAAACAAGTAGTAGTCATGCATAGCAGCACTTGAGAAAATGGATAGACATCATATATCATATAATATATTTGAGAACAGCAATGTTTTTTACCATCATTTTTTTTCTAGAATACTTGATATAATGATATGCTTTGAACTTTTAAATCGTATTTATATCCAATTATATAATTTTTGGAGTTTAATTGGGTAGCAATCCCGGATATAATTTGTTGGTAAACCGAGCTAAACGTCAGCTAAACCAATGATATACCTACTAATTTAATTACTCTTATAAGAGTCAAGCGAAACGGCGGCGTTTCTTGGATCACCATTCTGGTTTGTTTCTTCTTCTTCAGTCGCAATTCCAAATCTATTAGTTAAATTACTCTTAAAAGTCTAATAATTATTTTGCACTAATCTATATACTGATAAGAATCCGAATAAATGCGACTAACAGTTGTGTTTTTTCAATCGTACTTTTTGGATATCTTCTAAAAAATCGTGATGGATCATTAAAACAGTTATTTATGAAAAGTTACAACTATTCACTGTAAAGTTGTGTTGATTGGAATATTCATATCATTTGAAATATATATATATATATATATATATATATATATAATTGTCTGTTTGAAATGTTTTCATTTTTTTTGCCATGACACAAAATCAACTAAAATTTCATTCTTAACGGTTTACATTTTCTAAATTATTTTCTAGCATTCATTCTTTTAAAAATGAAGAAATTCCTCTAATTCTTGATTTAACAAAAGATTTTTGGAATAATGAATCTAATTTACATCTTTTAGTTAATTTTAAATATAAAAGTTTAATGAAAATAGATAGTGTTTTTCCAAGATTTAGATGGATTACATAGTGAGTTTTTGGATTTGACTTTTCAATATATTTAAACCCAATCTGAATAGATGCCACCAAAATTTGTGTTTCTTCAATCATACATTTTGGATATTTTTAAAAAAAATCTGTAGAAAAATTAAATTGTGTGTTTTACAAAAAGTTGTGATTGTTCATTGTAACGGTTTTTTTTGTAAAGTTGCAACTGTTCACTGTAAAGTTGTGTTTATTCGAATATTCATATCTTCTGAAATCTAGATATATTTGTCTTTTTGAACTGTTTTCATTTTTTTGTCATGACACAAAATAATATAAAATTTCAATATCAACAGTTTTAACAGCTTTCTAAATTATTCTTTGGCATTCATTCTTTTAAAAGTAAAAATATTTCTCAAATTCTTGATTTAACAAAAGATTTTTGAAATGACGAATCTAATTTACAACTTTTAACTTTTAGTTAATTTTAAATATAAAAAATTCATGAAAATACCTAGAGTTTTTTTTTAAGAGTTAGATGGATTATATAGTGAATTTTTGAATTTGACTTCTCAATATGATAAGAAAGATGTCTTTTATTTAAAATCAGTTTATATGAGTTATTAGGTGAAATCAAGTGCAGACATAATATTTGAGATTTTTCGTAGCACCTTTTCATAGCTTTTTTTAATTCAAACGGTTGTATCTATTTATTGTAAAGTTGTGTCTTTTTACAATATTTTATTTATATCTTTTCATCACAACTTTTTGGTCTAATAGGTGTGTCTATTTAAATAGTCATGTCTTTTAAAGTCTCTTTATATTTGTCTCTTCATCAGTAACTAACAAGTTCGTTGAAACAAATTTTCCATTTTATGTTGAATCTAAATAATTAAATATTATTATCTAATATTCAACGTGATTCTATAATCTAACTAAAATTTTAGAAATGAGTATAGCGATAGAGAAACTTAATACAACTTAATATAGAATTTACAGTTGCGTCTATTTTTATCGTAAGTTTTTGTTAGATAATTAGTTTAATATTTAAAAATAAGAATAACAATCTGAATAAATACGAACAAGAGTTGCAATTTTGCTTAGTATTTTTTTTGTAAGAAAATTGTTTTTATTCCTTTTTTAAAACTCAAACAGTTGTATCTTTTCATTTTAGAGTTATGTCTTTTCATTATATTTTATTCATATTTTTTCATCACAACTTTTCGTTCTAATAGGTGTGCCTATTTAAATAGTCATGTCTTTTGAACTTTCTATATATTTGTCTTTTCATCAATAACTAACAAATCATTGTTCGTTGAAACAAATTTTTCCGTTTTATGTTAAATCTAAGTAATTTGAATATTAATATCTAATATTCAACGTTATTCTATAATCTAACTAATATTTTAGAAATAATTATAGCAATATAGAAATTTAATAATACTGAATATAGAATTTTTTGCGTTGCGTCTATATATCGTAAATTTCGTTAAAAACTAATTTAATATTCAAAATTTATATTATTTTGTTTTTAACTATAATTATTTAATAGAAAGTTATATTTACTCTTTAACAATTAGTTCAATATTCTTAGTTAGGATCACTTTGTTATAATAATTTTTTTAATTGTAGATTTACCATAATTCTTCATAAAAAACCTTATATTTATAATATTTTAAACAATATTTTTTTTTTGCAAAGTTGCGTCTATTCTACATAATATTTTTTGTTATAAGTTTTCATTTTGATGGTTGTGTTTTTAGTAACAGTTTATGTTTAATTTATATATTCAAATTATTTTATTACATTCAAATGATTTCATAATATATAATTTTAAGTTTTAAATTTTATTTACTTTTTTTCTAAAATACTTCCCCATGACATCGCGGGGGAGGGGTCTGGATTCTAATTACTATAATAACTTGTCTACCTTTTATACCCCTAAAACTAGTGTACAGAAAAAACCATATTATAGAAAATGCCATTAAGCAAAAAAGAAAAAATATTAGAAAGTGTCAATCGTTGGTTTAATAATATACAGATCATGTAAATTTAGTTGGTAGACTGTAGGTGTACGCTAGATTAAGATGGAAGATTTATTAAAAGATGTAGACATGTAATCATATGGGTACCCTAATCATATTAAAAAAAGTAGAAATTATTTTCATAACTATATATAACTATATGTTATCTTTATATAAACATTGATAATGACATTGCATTTTCTGTTTGGTCAGACGGCATCAACATATATTTTAACTCAAGAAAAGAGCTAATAGTGATTTTTTTTAATTTTCTTGGAAGCTATTGTTCACGTGTCGTATTTTAATTGGTTAGATTGCAGGATCCACTGACGAGCACCCAGGAGGGCACCTGGTCATCGAAGATTCCAAAAGGGTATATGCGTAAACTAGAAATGGGCAATTTCGTTAATTGGCGTGTAATACGACGTATAAACCGGTACCCCTCTCTCCTCCTTATAAGAAAATTCCTCTCCTCACTTGCCAATTTCACCGTCGTCGTCGCGTTTCTCTTAAGCTTCTCTCTCTTTCAAAAATTTATTTGGATCTCTCCTCTCTCTCGGGTACGTTCTTCGTAGGTAAGCTTTGAATCTTCTAGATCTCAGCTATGCTCATACATTCTCAATTTAGATCATCAGGTTCTGCTTAGATCTGTATTGGATTTCATATGCATTGCGTTTTTGTGTTTCTTGTGAATTTGTGGTGATTGATTTGATTGAGGTTGACGTTGCTCGCTTAGATTTCACAAGATATGTATGTATGTCGAAGATTCTGATTACGATCTGACACTGTGGATCTGTTTCTATTCTATTCGTTTCCGTTTTCTCAGACGTTGTGATTGATTCTGATAGCCTCTGAGAAGCTGAAGATCTGGTCAGAGAGATCGTGAAGTTTAGGAATGTTTCAATTCTCTGTTTGGATCTGGCTGATCTCGTTATATTTTATGTTTCGTTAGTGGCCTTTTTTGGTATTGATCAGGTTCTTAGAGGATATAAGAATTGGATTTGGCATTGTAGATGCATAAGTTTTAGGATTTTCTGAGATTGAAATCGCTGTAATATAGAATGTAGATGAGGTTTTTGATATTGATCAGGTTCTTTTGTTGTGTTTGTGCAGTGAAGCAAAGATGGGGTTGAGTTTCGCCAAGCTGTTTAGCAGGCTTTTTGCCAAGAAGGAGATGCGAATTCTGATGGTTGGTCTCGATGCTGCTGGTAAGACCACTATCTTGTACAAGCTCAAGCTCGGAGAGATTGTCACCACCATCCCTACTATTGGTAAAAGCTTCACATTATTATTCTGATTTCTTATTGTGTTATTGAGTATATATAAACTCTAGGATTGTTTAGCGACTGAACTAAAAATCTGTCAACAGGATTCAATGTGGAAACTGTGGAATACAAGAACATCAGTTTCACCGTGTGGGATGTCGGGGGTCAGGACAAGGTACTACCATATCTAGTTATTTCTGCATTTACAGTATTCGTATCTGTTTGTGTCGTCCACAAGTGTTGAAAGTAAATTTTCTCTTGTTTGCTTCTTTTTCAGATCCGTCCATTGTGGAGGCACTACTTCCAGAACACTCAGGGTCTTATCTTTGTTGTGGATAGTAACGACAGAGACAGAGTTGTTGAGGCTAGAGATGAACTCCACAGGATGCTGAATGAGGTTTGTAACCAATGCTACAGACAGAGAGATTCTTTCTTCATACTTTTGTTAATTCGAAAGTCCTATATACTTAGCAACTTTTTTAATTGCAGGACGAGCTGCGTGATGCTGTGTTGCTTGTGTTTGCTAACAAGCAAGATCTTCCAAATGCGATGAACGCAGCTGAAATCACAGATAAGCTTGGCCTGCACTCTCTCCGTCAGCGTCATTGGTAAATAAACATCCCAACAAGTTCCAAAAATCGAAATCTTTCGTTTGTTCAATAGATTTATGTGTGTGTTTTTTTGCTTTCTACAGGTACATTCAGAGCACCTGCGCCACTTCAGGTGAAGGGCTGTACGAAGGTCTGGACTGGCTCTCCAACAACATCGCCGGCAAGGTAACATAAGTTTCAAAACACACAATTCTAACGAATTGGTTTATTTGTATTCTGTGGTACTTATATCTTTCCTTCGTGTGGCATCTTGCACAGGCATGATGAGGGAGATATTGTGCATTGCATCGAGATGATTCTATCTGCTGTGTTGGGATCTCTCTGGATGCAAAGAGATTATAAATATTATCTGAAACCTTTTTTTGCTATTGGGGTATGTGTATGTTTCTGATCGTGCAAGTAGATGTCTTGTACCTAAAATTTACTAGAAGAACCCTTTTAAATAGTTTTCGTGTATTGTACCTGGATTAATATGATTTTTTTGCTTTCTTATTCATGTCTTTTCATCTTTTTCATCGCATAGATAATTCTTTCTTTACAAAAATAAATGAATGAAGTTATTTCTTTCGAAATGTTGTGTAAATTTCACATCAGTATTGGTAACAGTAAACTCTTTAACAAGGAATATAGATATCAACATTCTGTTGCTGCTTGTTTCAAAAATCCTCAAGATATTTTTTTTCCAAAATCATGGTCTTGAGGCTTAACTCTTAAGACAAGTCATTCCGGCGTCTCCTTGATGTTCTTCTATGTGCTGCCCATCTTTCCTTTATGTCCCCAGATGTCCCAATCCGTTGCTCATCCGGCGAGTGACCATCCTCCATTTCTCCAGCTGCACGGATCCTGGTGGTCTCAGCCAATAAGTCATAGATGAGCATCTCTGTCGTCTTGGCCGTGATTCCTCTGAGATACCAAGAAATGGGTGGAGGTGGAACAATCGCTGGTTGTATTAGCTGGTCTAGTGTCACCTTAGATCCGATCCTCCCTTTGCCTCCAGTGCACCGGTTATACTCATCCAACGTTTTCGGCTTCAAACGATCACACATATGTTCGTCCACAAACAAAGGCTTAACTTGCCAGCTTCCTTCAAATCTCTTCATGAATCCACTCTTCACTTGCTTGAATTTCATCTGCAACACATCCACCAGTTTCACGAACCATTCAAGAAACTTAAAAAGACTATTGTTGTAATCAGAGAGGTCTTACAGAGTGATCTGCCCGGTTCTGATCCACCAAGACATGAACTGAGATTGTCCCTGACCACCAGAGAAATCTCCACAAAGCTGCTTGTTCTACTTCCACCACTTGCCTCAACCCTTCATCTACCAATACTTTCCGCGACATAACCTCCTATGATTTCGAGGCCAATGAATCAGAGGAGCTTAAATCTTACACAGAGCAAGATAAATATAAAACATACATACCTTGATATTCTTGAAGACTCTTCTGTTGTCAGGGTCAATCACAATGTTGTAGACTGCATCAGGAGGTAAACCAACATTCACCTCGGCTTTGAGATTGCAAAGCGATCCTTTTGGAATACTCACCTGCAAAGAATCTTGTTATTATCTCTTATACAACAAGATTCTCACTGGCACAGATAAGAAACCATGTGATGGAGTGAAGTCTCTTGTTCACCTTAATGACTGGTATCTGATCAGTCCACGAAGGGTTTTCTCTCCAAATACCTAACTGTTTCTCCAAATCAATTTGCATTGAGCTCGATGAGCTTTCTTTATCCTGCCTCCATGAAGAACCAATCCCATGCTTATCAGCTTTCAAATTCTTCAGCTGGGACTGTGACAAATATACCAAAAAATGCTTTATTTTTCTCAGCTCCTCTAATAGATAAACAAACATCACAGGCATGTGTGAAACCAATCATAGTATATCACCTTAAGACAGGTTTGGAGCTTCTGAGAAAACCCAACGAATCTAGAGATTGCAGGATCAAACACACTTGTGACCACATTATTCTTGTTTCTCTCGGTGTCTGGACCTGGATTGCCCATTTATTCCCTGCACAATGTATATATAAAGCAATCAACATCCAAAAGGTTCATGTCTGGATCAGAAACAACAACAACAACACTGAACAAAGAGCTCAAAAAGTAGGAAACGTTCTGAAATTGGTCATACACATATATTACATAAACAAAGAATTAAACATTCACTTAAAAGTATAAAGCTTCCACAACAAATACAATATACATCAAAAACCCAGACTTTAATGACGCAATTGAAGTAAAATCACCCCGAAACAAAAGCAAAAAGCTTTACTCACCAAGATACACAGCTCAGAAAAAAAAAAAAGCTGTAAAAAATTCACAATCAGATCCGAAGCAGAGACTCAATTTGTGCGAGGCATTAAAGTGAGAGATGGGTCTTCTTTTTCCCCGACAACACTCACCGAAATCGAGGACCCAGACCAGATCTTACAATAGCGATCGACAAAAGTCTAAAAATATCAGATTTTTTTTTTTTTTTTTCCTTCCCCAAGGGTCTAAATCGTATGGAAGCTTTATGTTGGTTTTGTGTTACACAAAGCCACCATGTGATTGATGTACACGCCTAAACACGTTATTCCAAGGAAGAAGATGACGAAATTATCATCAAGCTTTGAATCGGGATGCGATGGATTCGAGAGACCATTGAGGAACACGATTGCCACGTGTCATTTTTAGATGGGCGCGGAGAAAAAGAGATGAAGCTAACGTTTATCAAACTGCGTGCCGTTTTTTTACCCCGCTAGGAAAAACGTCAATCACTTTGATGGCTCTTTTTGCTCTATATATGGTGTAGTTGAAAATTTACTTTATTTTGTTTGGAGATAAACTTTTTGAATTCACTACAAGATTGGACCATAGTTCTTTATTTAATTTTCTCTGAGTAGTTGTTAATTATGAGTCTAAAAGATTGTATTGAGTGCACAATATGGTAGTAATGGAAGAGTGTTCATTGTTTAAGCTCATGAGTGATGAGTATCAAAAATGGCGTGATAGGAATTCATTAATATGTTCTACTTTTTCACCTCATGAAATTATGGATTTCAAACCTTTTGTTTAGCCAAAAAAAAAAAAAGTTCTTAGAGATTATCGGTCCCAACAATAGATTGTGTTACGGCGTAAATAATTAAATCAAATTTAAATACAATCTAAAATGTTGTACAAATAATTATTCATACTTTTATCATGAATTTTTAATAGAGAATAAATATGTCACTAAGAAACTGAATTGAACTAAACCAAATGCGTTGATAGTTATTTTGAAAATGAACCGATCAGTGTTAAAAAGAAAACAAAAAAAAATCTCATGACTCGTAGAAGTATAATTAGAAGATTTTAAACTAAGTGTCAATTGTATTTAAATGGATATATCTCGATAATCAGTATTTAAATACATCTTTTGTACAATATCATTTTTTTAACCACATATAAATTATAAAATTGTTTTCATGATAGTCCAATCTGAATATAAATATATTTCCATTTATATATATAATTAACAAAGGGCTTTATTATCTTATATTTTGAATATAAACAATCTTCATGTGTCATTTTAATAAGAGAGAAATTGTTAGAAATACATTTTTATAAATACTTTTTTACAAAAATACATTTTTTAGGTTATTTTTAGTTTTGTCATCTTTTTCACAATTACAATGTGTTAAAGTGATTTTGAGAATTTTTTCTTTTAGATTTGGGTTATTTATTTTACATTTATAGTATAGTTTTGAGAGGGTAGATTTTGGTATTTGGATTTTAGGATTTAGAAGTTAATCATTTTATATATTTAAAAATTTATTATTGAAAATAGACGACAAAAGAGTGTATTTTGCAAAAGGTATAAAAAAAGATATGTTTGCAAAACATAGACACATAAATATAACTTAAAGAAGAATATGTTAGAAACATCATCACCATGAACTAACCAAAGTCCAACACTAAACAAGTTGGATTCAGAGTCATATAAACAAAATATAATCATTTGTTACTCTCAATTCTACATTATTTACCTTATTCTATAATATTGCTTAGTTTTTGTAGTTTTTGCGGGTAAACACAACGAATACTATAATATCTCAAGTGCATCCTTCCTTCTCTGGACATCTACCTGACTCTTCTCAGCCATTAAACGCTTAAGGAATTCATCGCATTGACTATCATGTGGACACTAGTAATGAAATAATTTTTGAATCATAACACTCTTTTAGTAGCATCTTTTTTATTCATTACTAACAAACTTAAACCTAACCTTATATCAAACTAATCATACTCAAAGTTCTCCATTTGAAAACATATATAGATATCACTTCAAGAATCTTCATATATAATAAATTTACATAACATCTTTCAAATATTGTGGCTATATAGCAAATTTAACGACAAGTTTTTAAACGAAAGAAAAAAAAAAAATGTTTCTGTCCGTAGAGTTTAGTTTGTATCAATTTTAAATATATTTACAATAAATATATTAATTTATTTAATCGATAACACAATATAGTCGTAGGAACGAATGATGTATTTTTAAAGACTCATGCATGCAAAATGTTTAATAAGCGTTTTGAGGTTTTTCAGTTCATTAAAAACTTGAAGAACTTTTTGTTTTGCGCTCAAAGGCTTCAAAGAGTTATGCTTATTCAAGGATTGTTTTTCTTTCTGCAGGAAAAATAAAGGGAAGAAAATAAAGAATTATAAGTTTAAATCGAAAGATAATACATTGCAATTCATAAGAAGATAATACATTGTGAACACTTTCAGCATTTTCTGAGAAAGAAAAAGACATTCAAGGAGACAAAAAGTTTGAAAGAATATGAAAAAGAATAGAGGAAAATAATATTTGTGTGAAAGAACGAATATAAAATAAGTTTTACTCTAATCCCTATGTTGGATACAAATCTCATTCCATTCTCACTCATTGGAAGTTTGTAACCCCACTCTGAAACTGAAAGACTAAACCTACAAAACTAAAAGTTAAAAAAAAAACGAAACCTCCGCTCGGAAACTCACATGAAGGGTTAACCCTTGACACTAAAGAAGACTGATGGTGGATTTTGTAGAATTAGTGGATCCATATTCATAATTTTATTTGAAAACTCGAAAATCATCATTTAGTTCTCCTGATATTTAGCCTAACTTTATATAGAATACACAATATACATTCAACCACTACGGAATTGAAAATTGGAGACTAATGAAGAGTATAGAAACAAAAAAAAATGTGTATAAATTAACTCGGAATCGCCTAAAGAGTAGAGTCAATGATTGGTAAAGCATCCGCCCACTCATCAAATCTTTAATTTATCTTTCTTGGAAACAATGAATTGTGTCTCATCTTCAAAACACTTAACCAAAATCCCACTTTCTCTTCATACAAAGCAATCAGAAATTGCTCTAAAGTGCATCTCTTATAAACAAACCCACATTGTTGATATCAAAAGAAAAGAAAAGAAAACAACTACAGTATACTTCTTTATTAAAGAAAACAAAAAACAAACTGATAATTTCCACAAAAGTAAGCTATAGGCAACTTTATTTCAAAAATAAATAAAAAACCTATGTCTCACATGAGCTTTATTTGCAAAAAAAAAAAAATGATCATGGATGGACAGGAGTGCTACTACTATTAATACAATGAAGTACTCTTCATTATCACAGACCTCCTAAAGCATTATATCTCACCAACACAAGAATCAAAACCAAACCCACCAAAAAAAAAATGGGAGATCAACCACAAGAGATTCAGCAGCCTCTTTATGTGTATCCGTCTTCTTCTTCTTCATCTTCTTCCTCTTATACCCCGTCCCCGCCTACATCCTCTAGTACTTCACGTGGCTCGTTCGGTACAGTATTCATTGTTCTAGCAGCGATCCTTATCTTAGCAGCACTTGCTTGTGTGTTTGGAAGGCTATGCAACCGCGGTGGAAAGCAGCACAAAGACAAAAACAACAACAAAAATTCCAAGCATGAGAAACCGTCGTCAAAGAAGAGCCGTGAGATCAGACCTGTGGAGCGTGAACCGAGAGAAAGAGGTGATGTGGAGTTTGGGTTCGATATGAAGCGTCCAGGTCCAATGGGGAAACCCTCTGGTCGAAACGGAGGGGACATTGAGTTTGGGTTTGATAACAAGAGAGGAGGAGGTGGAGGAGGAGGAAAAGGAGGGAAAAGACCACCTCCGGTTATATATTAAACATGGAGTACGGTTTAAGTTACCGGAGAAAGGAGATTAACATGTTGAAGGCCACTTCATCAGACACGGTGGTTCCGACTTCAAACTCCGGTCAGAACACATTCTTAATTAAGACAAGAGACTTCTCATCATGCTTGTTTACTTTATTGTAGTGTTCTTGTTTGTTTGATTTTTGTCTTTTTTGGGTCGTTTGGGTTTTGTTTCATATTGGTATGGAACTTAGATATCAAATTATATATGAAAGCAAGCAAGAAAAAGAAAAATTAGATGACAATTAGTAAAGCTCAAATATGTAAAAGAAGAAAAGATGATGGAGTTCTTCATTCATGTTATCACACTCAACAAAAATCCGAAACTCATAAACATGGAGAAACAAACAAAAGCAAAACAAGATTCAAATGATCACTCTTTGAGAACTATTGTGACATCTCTTTTTCTTTTTGGTTGTTGCTTTTTTCTGTTCTCACCTATAATAAGTCTTTTGAGGCAAATGGCCACCATTATGGAGCAAAACTAAAGGTAGCTAGCAAGAAACGAATCTCACACAAAAAAAAATACAAAAGCGAGTATTAATGCTGTACAGAGAGCTCAACCATGAGGAGTGATAATAAGGCAAAGGAGTTGTTGACCTATATTTGGATCAGAACCGCCGGTTATTCCTTGTGAACTCAGCAGAGGCTCCGTTGGAACCTTTCCGGGAGCCTTGGACAGAGTAGTCTCCACTGTACATGCCGGAATCTGAGCTGTCGTCAAAACCAAACGCCATTTTCCTGAACTTCATAGTATCATGGTTATACTGACCAGAGTCATAAGCACTGCTTTGTCCCACTTTGATTCCGTTGCTGATATCTCCCATGTCTCCTTCACTATCCAGTGCTCTCACAACCTTATTTCAAACAAGATTTGTTTTAAGTTTTTCAAATTTGATAAACTAAAACATGATATGTATAGAATTGTTAATTGTTGCTATGCATGGGAGATTTGATTATAATGTAACTAGAAAGGTACCTGAACCATGCGTGGACGTTTTGGACCAGAATGCCTAACACAAGCAGCAGCCGTTTCAATCATTCTGAAAACCTCATTCTCCACGTAATGCTTTTCGAGCCGTCTATCAACTAGTTCGCTGAAATCACCGGTCTCAATGGCTTTGTGAAGCAGTGGGCGAGCCTGTGAGTTCATCATAGATTATGTCATTTGTATAAAAAACAAATCCCCAACTATATATTGAGATGTCAAGACAGATTATATTTACCCATTCAACCAAACTCTCTTCTCCAAGAGGCTGGTACTGGTCAACTGGTTTGCGTCCTGTTATAAGCTCTAAGAGAACAACCCCAAACGAGAAAACATCTGATCTATCAGTCAGCTTTCCGCTTTGTGCATATTCTGGTGCCAGGTACCTGAAAACAAAAGCCAATAACATAGAGCCCCTTATGTACTTTACAAGCAAACTAGTTCATCAGACTTGGAAGTGAAAGCTTACCCAATAAAGATACTATAATAGATTATTAACTATTGGAGTAGAGTCTTTGATCAAAGCTTACCCAAAGGTTCCCATAACGCGAGTTGATACATGAGTTTGTGTTGAATCATTGAGTTTGGCAAGCCCAAAGTCAGCAACCTAAACACCAAGAAACAGAAAGGTTAGAACACATAAATGTCTCATCAACTAAAAACTTCAGGGACAAAACTCCAAACAGAGGAAACGTTATTAAAAAAAGAGATGGTTTTTTTTATTGCCTGAGCTTCAAACTCATCGTCCAGCAAGATGTTTGCAGACTTTATGTCCCTGTGAATGATTTTTGGGTGACCTGCAAAACAAAGTCGCCATGATTCAGCTTATGTTTGAACTTTGAAGGACCTAAAACATTGCCATCACATGCAAATTAAGTACTTACAGTCTTCATGCAAATACGCCAAACCTTTGGCGGAACCTATAGCGATTCTGACTCTCCTAGCCCATTCAAGGACTGGCCTTCCCTTCCCTATCAAGAACAGAACCCATGTAAGTCAATTACTACATAATATCTGATGAGAAAAGTGGTAAAAAGAACCTCACCATGCAAATGATGCTCCAAGGTCTGGTTAGGAACATACTCATAGATAAGCAATCTCTCCGAATCCGAAATGCAGTAACCAACCAGAGAAACCAAATGGCGATGATGAACACGGCTAATGATCTCAACCTCTGCCTTAAACTCACGATCACCCTGTCCACTACCAACCTTAAGCTGCTTAACAGCTACTAGTTTCCCATCATTTAATTTACCTTTGTAGACACAACCAAACCCTCCTTCTCCAAGTATGTTCTGCTTAGCAAATCCTTCAGTTATGTCCATTAACTCTTCATAAGTGAAATGCGTTTGACCACTACCCATCACAGCTGAATCAGGTGCGCTCCCTGACCGTGTATAACCTCCACCTCCTCCTCCTCGTTGGCTGCCAAAGCTGTTCCCGGAACTGGATTGTTGTTGTGTATTGTAACCACCAGGACCAGAGTATCCCTTTGTAGGGTTTTGACCGTATAAGAATCCATCTAAGTTAAAGCAAAAGAGAAAAGCTTAATAAACATTTTGAATCTTGAAGACGAACAAAAGAAGATGAGAGATGGAGGATCAAGATTGAAACCTGATTTGATGGAGAAGTTTGAAGGAGGCAAGTATTGTGAGTCACTGTAAGCATCAATGTTTCTCTTCTTCTTTCTTCGGACTAAGAACACAACTGCCATCAAGGCAATGACTGCAAAACCGGCAACTGCAAAACCGACCATAGTCTTCCCTTGATAGCCGCTGCCACCGCTATTTGGAGGTGGCGGGACAGAGATTCCGCTGCTGGGGACTCCGCGCGGTCCACCAGCAGCGGTAGACTTAGGTGGTAATGCGTGAGAGGTATTACGCGGTGCAGCATTAGGAGGAGCAGGAGGCGATATGGCAGGTGCTGAAGGAGACTTTGTAGGTGCTGAAGGAGACTTGGTAGGTGCTGAAGGGGATTGTTTAGGTCCTGGTGAGTGTTTTTTTGGTTTCTTGTGTCCGGCCTGAGGTGAAGACGCTGGAGGGGGTACTTGTTCAGGAGGCGGAGGAGCAGGGGGGCTGCCTTCTTCATTAGGCGGAGGCGGTGGTGATTCAAACACTTCCGGAGGTGGAGGGGACTCCGACTCCGGCGGCGGTGAGTCTTTCGGTGGAGGTGGAGAGAACACGGTGGGAGTCGGCGGCGGAGCATCTGCCGGAGGGGGTGGAGGTGGAGAACTTGGCGGAGGAGATGGATCAGCCGGCGGAGGAGATGTATCAGCTGGCGGAGGAGATGTATCAGCCGGCGGCGGAGGAGGAGGAGGAGAAGAATCGGCCGGCGGAGGGGATGAAACAGCTGGAGGCGGAGATGAATCAGCCGGCGGACTAGGAGGTGGTGCTGAATCAGCAGGTGGCGGGGCAGATCCGCCGGTTGAGTTATCCGGAGGAGGAGCGGAATCAGCAGACGGTGCAGGTGGAGAAGAAGACGGCGAGTCCGACATTTTCTTCCTTCTTCTTCTACTTCAATTGTGTAATACTCAAATCCGTAAGAAACCTCTCTGTTTTAGCGAATACTCTGCTTCTGAAAATCCAAAAATCATTCAACAGAAGCAGAGTTATCGTCTCTCTCTCTCTCCAAGAAACCCACCAAAAAAAAGAAAACTATACCTTAAAATTCATCCATTGATTAAAACAAGATCCGTAATAAACTATGATTTTTTTTCTAATCACCAAAAAAAAAAAAAAGTTTATAAATCGAAGACCTGGAAAAAGCTGGAGAAATGCGTACCATTACGGAGTTATAAATTTTGAAGATGTCAAAGTTAATACAAACGTAACAGCTCCACATGATCTTTTTTTTTTTTTTTTTTTTTTTTTGAAATTTAGTTTAGTGATTGATGAATGATGATGATGATACACTTCATTGGAGGCACGTCGTTGTGTCTTCTGTGCCCCCCCGTTTGATCCAAAACTACGTCGTTCGGAATATTCCCATGTTACCGCGCAAACTTTCAAAATTCCTCGATCCGACCCGTTCAGACCAACCCGACCCGTTATAAATATTCCGCGTTGGATTCATAAGGAAAGAGGAACAGACACTACACGTGTTTTCTAATTCCAACCTACTGTGGCTTTTAAAGCCCAAACATATTGGGCCTCTTTATTTTTCTCCTGATTTTCAAATTCCAAATATCTAGAAATACAGTATTCTTTTTTTTTTTTGTTTTTTTTTTCTGTAATCACATGAAAAATGTTAGGGTATCTCAAAAAATAATTTATTGAATATTTATTCCTTTAAAAATAATATCATTATCGTATATCTGAATAATATTTGTCAAAACTTGAGAATTATGTGATGTGGAAGGAAACTAAATGGAAGAATATACAATTTCACAAGCTAACTTATTAATATACCAATATTTTTTTCTATTCACAAAAAAAAAAAAAGAAAAAAAAATAGAAGAGAGAATTCGTACACACTATTATGTAACCGACATCGAAATATCTACACATAAACACATTACACGCATTTTTTGGTTTAAGATTCTACTCTATTTGGTATTCTCTCACAAGTCACATGCATTCCCCAATTAAGTAATGTTGTTATAACTTCTAATACCCATTCTATCCCCACAAAACAAAAGTGTTAAGTTACTTACCCTTGCCCATATTCAAAGAACATTAAAAATTATTGACTCGTAGGTTGGTCACAAAACCATTAATTATAACCACATGATTTCAAATCCTAATCTGTAATTACCTAAATAACACGACACACATAAATCTTAAGATTTCACAATTTCTAATTATAGTCTAAAAGGGTAAAATAGTAATTGAAGAATATAGAAGTACAAACGCCACACACTCTCTCTCCTACCTATAACTGTAATCTGTAAATTTTCCTAAAACCGCCATTGAAACAATCATTTCTCTTTTTCCCCAAGAAAGCTTCTTCTTCTTCTTCTTCTTCTTCTTCTTCTTCTCTCTTCTCTCTCTTCTTTCTAATGGCGGCACAAGTGGAGATCGAGGATCAAGAATCCGTAACCAAATCAGATAACGACGGCGAAATCTTCAACCCCGTCGTCTCCGATTCTAGACCATCATCATCACCACCTAACTTCTCCGGCGGCGATAATAATGATTCAACGATCCTTCTACGTGAAGACACCTTAGAGCACGATCTCATCAAGAACTGTTTCATCTCAGGAATGGGTTCTTTCTCCAACGAAACAACGATCGTCTCCGTGCGCAAGAACTCGACAGAGAGAAGAATCACAACGAAGGCCAAGTTCGCCGTGTTCAAAGTTTTCACCGAAGTTATGACTAGGAAGAACGAAGGTGACGCGAACGTCAAGTACGGATGGTACTCTGGTTCTAAAGAAGAGATCGATCGTATCGTTGCGTATGGGTTTAGTAATAAAGAGATCGACAAGTTTGATAACGACGCTGGTTCTCACGGTGTTGGGATTCATCTTGTTCATCATAGATACTCTCTTGTTGCGTAAGTTTGTTTTTTTTCAATTTTTCTTCAGATCTGAGTTTTGGTTTTTTTTTCTGAGAAGTTGCTTAAGTCTCTTTTGATGATGGTTCTTTCTGCAGGGCCTTTAGTTGGTGAAGGTGATGAAGAAGGAGTAAAGCATGTTCTATTATGCCGTGTGATTCTTGGTAAACCGGAGGTGATTGTGGCTGGTTCTAAGCAGTCTTGTCCAAGTTCGTACCAGTTTGATTCTGGTGTTGATAATCTTGAGAATCCGAGGAAGTATGTGATTTGGAGCTCTACTATGAATTCTTACATTGTTCCGACTTATATCGTCAGTTTCAAGTCTCCTCGCCTGAGAGGTAATAATTACACAAACTTATTCAAGATTCTTTGTGTTGTTTTGGTTAGAGAGAGAGTGAAATTGATGTTTGTTTCAGGTCTAATTGGAAGAGCAAGGTCACCGTGTGTTAGCTTCTCTGTTCTTATGTCTATACTTTCGAAGTCACTAGACCAACCAAGAATGAACTTGATCTTGACAACTTATGATGATTTTAGGGTATGCATAGTTGATTTCAATTTCATTCAATTCAAACCCATGAGTCTGGTTTCTGAAATGTGATTCTGTTGCTTGTTTTTTCTTTTGTGAAGAAACGGAAGCTGGGAAGAGAGCAGCTGATTAAAAAGACGAGGGAAGTGGTTGGAGACCATCTTCTTTTCAAGATTCTCAAGAATCAGAGGCGTTAGAAGAAAAAAAGTAGTAGGGGGTAAGTCTCTACTACTAACACATATATTCCAACGTTCAGTATCTGAATAATAAATGTTTTTGCTTATGGAGCAAGGTCTCTATTACTTTTCTTAATAGGTTTGTGAAAAAAAAAGCATCTTTTTTACCTTTATTTCGTATGAATAAGTCAGATGAGAGAGTACTGATCATCCCTCTTTTGTTTTTTTTTTTCCTTGGCAGAGGAGAAAATTGACGTTACAGATTTTACCAGAAGTAGCCAAAGTAAAACAGCAGCTGATGAATGATGATGATGCGTAAAGGAGTAGGTTTGAAACCAGAAGAAACATATTCACACATAGTCGTATATGTAGAAATATATAGATTGCAGTAATGACTAAAGAAACACTCTTATATCAGAAAAAAAAAAAGTGTAGTCTTTCATTTGTTACCCTTTTTGTTTGTTTGTCTACGCGTTCGTTGTATCTGGAACCAGATTTTTACATTACTAATACAAAGACATTTGGTAAAAATCCCAATCATGCCCATTGTTTGGTTTTGTGACTTAATCCTATGACACTAGAGTCTAGAGAAGGATGACTAATGGATTTATGTGAAAGAATAGAAAAAAGAGAGAGTAATTTGACATTATTATATATATTGAATTACATAAAAGAATCATCTATTCTCCGATAAGCTTTTAAGGAATGCTGTTGCTGTTTATTAGAGAGCTGATTTGTTGTTCTAGCTGCAAAAACGTATTCATGTATATTAGTTAGATACTCTCTCATATATATGATCTCTAATACATTTGGTATAAGTAGCCCTTTTTTACCTGACTATTTATTTCTTTTCTTCTCTGAACTTCATCTACGAGCTTCTCAACACTGAAAACACATGAAACAATACTATTATCTCAACATTCTAATCAAATAAAGAATGAAGAAGAAGTAGTCATGAGTCATGACATTTTTTACCTTTGCTCCAAAAACTGAACCTGAGATTGCAGATCTTTCTCCTTTGATGGATATATCTGCACTCGTTCGGTTTTGGAGATTGGATTTCCAGTTTCTGTACAAATTATGACGGGAGGGTTATATCTATCAAGACCTAATCTATTACTTGAAAGAAGAAACATAATCTTGCTACAGATAAAACTCATGATGAGAGACATTACCTGCACTTCCATCAAAATATCTAATTAATCTGATTACTTTCTCCTGCCAAGAAAACAAAACAAAATGAATTCTCACAAGACAAATCCAAAATAAACCATTTTATCCACCAGAAGCCAGACAACACACTCTCTGAATGTCATTCTGAACCAGGAGACTCTTTAACAATGGGAGGATTTCCGTTGCTGCGCAAGGTGTTCTGTTCACAGGACTAACAGTGTATCCATTTTTTGGTTTCTCCTGATAAAGAACATTGTTTTCCAAATTTGACAACTATTATTACGATAAGGTTTCACAATCTCGAGAAACACATGACATTGTAATTGAAAATTACCGGCTCAAGTCCTGTTTTTTTCACTTGCTTTGTAGTATCCGCTAATGGTTCTAGTAGATGTGGCTCTTCAGAAACGAGCTTCTCCGCAGTTCCTAACTGTACATTATAATGCACCGGTTGAGAGGTTAACTGTAATGCAAAATAGGCACGCAGAAATATATATATATGCCTTACATAGGACGAAATGAAACTTGCCTTTTCTGAGAAGTATTCCAAAGGCATAGTCTGTGACCTTTGTACCACTGTGTTTCCTTTTGGTACATCAAGCCTGACATCCCCATTCTCGTTCAGTTCCTGAATCTCTGAATCGCACATTTCATCATTTGGAATCTGATAGCAGAGCACTGAAGCTTTGAGAGAGTGCGAATAAAAACTAGTTTTTTTACGTTTACTTTAAGACAAATGACCTTACTTACAAGTGATGCTTGCGTCTTCAACTCTTCGAGATCAAAATTCCAAGCACTAATTCCTCGCATATACTCATGCTGTAAGAAAGCAATATATAGGATTCTAAATTAGGCATGTCCACATACAGACTATAGCTTAGTACCAAAAGGGGTAAGAGTAGATGTTAGATTGTTAGTTATCGTTGTACGGTGAAAAATGCAAGGATTGAGTTATACCTGGGATAACTGTTCTTTGTCACCATTTAAGCCTTTAAATAACTCAGCCTCTGCCTCCTGTAAAGCCAACATAAGAGAAATTGCACAACTTAAATCACACCTACTAATATATAAAAGGTAAGTAGTGAAGATTCTAAATTCCAACAGATAAGGAAACTCTTAAACTCATCACCTTGAGCTTTTTAAAACGTTCACAAAGAGGAGAAAGACCATTAAGAATTTTACGAGACAAGTAATCTGTAGACCGAGCATGTTTGAAGAAAGGATGTTTCAGAAGTTTAGCTGAGGTTGGACGCTTTTTTGGATCTTTAACTAAGCAAGCTGCGATTAACTCTCTAAATGACTGCGAGATGATGAAACACAGTTAGTTCCTTTTCTAAGTGAAAGAAATGGAATAATACCTTTATAAGTTGTGTACATCATTAATTTCCACTTACCTTTGAGAACTTCTTATCTCTTTCATAGTCAAGACGAGGAGGAGCATTTTGTAAAGTCATCAGTAGCACCTGAAAAATAGTTGAGAGAATCAGCAGAGTAAGATTGTAGTAAAAACCACAATGGAAAAAAATCAGTAGAGGTGGACAATTCATAAACTCATTATGGCCATGAACTTTTTACACAGTTAGGACTCACCTTCATAGGTGGATATTTGGAAAATGGAGCATGACCATGAGCAAGCTCCAATGCAGTTATGCCAAACGACCATATGTCCGCTCTGTTATACCAAGCAGACAAAATGTAAAAAAACCAATAACCTACTTGTGATTTCTATGCATACAGAGAGACTAGTAAAATCGCATACATACTTGAAATCATATCCGTTTACTTGCTGCATAACCTCAGGTGCCATCCTGTAAAGCCAAAAAGATTCCATTTTTTAAAACATACAAGAAACTTGGGTGTAGTCAGAGAAGTAAGTAAGAACTCACCAACAAGGAGTTCCAACAAATGTATTCCTTGTGCGCATCCTATCCCCACTATCAAACATACATGCTGAAACTCCAAAGTCTCCAAGTTTCACTACACCTCTTGAATGAATCAATATGTTCCCAGCCTAGAAAAACAAAACCATGTCAACTAGCAAACTAATGATCTCTATCCAAAAAAAAAAGACAGAGACTTTTCTATCTAACCTTAACATCTCTATGGATGTGACCTTGTCGATGAAGATAAACAAGCGCTTTAAGCACTTCCCTAAGCAAAGTAGCAATGATAGGTTGCTCAAGACCATCCGGAAAAACAGATTTCATCAAATGAAAACAAGAACCACCAGACATATAAGGCATCACAATCCACAAACTACTACTGTCTATAAACGAACAATGCGCTTTCAACAAATTCGGATGATCAATCAAGTTCATTATATGAACTTCCTTGCGTATTGTTTCCTACATAGAATAAAAACAAGGCAAAAAATGTAAGCTTCACGGTAACAACAAAATTCAAAAAGAGATATTGAGGAGAAGAAAACGAACCAAATCGTTTCTGCATTTTTCGAGATCTAATATCTTAACAGCAACAATCTCGTTGAGAGCAATGCAACGAGCTCTGAAGACAGTAGCACTAACACCTTCGCCTACCTCTTCAAACAACTCGTAATCTTTAGCGTAAAGAGGAAACCTCTTCGTTGATGATGTTGATAAACCAGCCATATCTCCTCTCTAATTCGCTCCCTACAGTAACATTGATAATCTCAGGAGATTTTTTTTTTTTTTTTTTTTTATCAAATTCGCATTGTTAAAGAATTAATCAGAGAAACACTAACCTGAAGATGATGAAAATGCAGGGGAGAAGAAGAACAATCTCAAGATGATTCGGTTCGGGTTAAAGGAGGAGGAGGATACGAGAAAGAGGTAGAAGGAGGAGGAGGATACGAGACGAGAAGCTCGTGAGGAAGAAAAGAGTAAAGATTCGAATCTAAAGAGACACAGAAAAAAAAAAAAAAAAAAAACAAAGATTTGGAGAAGAGAGTGCAATCTTAATGTTAATGTTAATGATGATGGAAGAGATCAAACTTTTGTGTTTTGCTTTTTGGTGATTTTGACCAGACAATGTCTTAATTTAGTAAAAATCTAATCCGATATTTAATTGGATCCTCTCTTTTCGTCTTCTTTGTGATTTTCTTCTTTTTTTATTTGAGTTACCCAACCAAACAAAAAGAAACTCTGTCAAAAAGTAAAAGTTCTACGATTTGGTTTTTATTTTTGTCTAAATATAAACATGTATTAATCTTTTGATTTCATATGATTAAGATTTATATTAATTTACCCATTCAATGATGACCACTTCATCAAATTAATTATTATTTTTGTTTTCCACTTCTAATTGATGAAAAAGTATTTTTATGTTCTTCCGTATAATCCAAGGGACAAAAAGCCTATGAACTTTTTTCCTGTATTTACTGATGTTTACATAGATAAATAGCGTTATAAGAAAGGAAAAATAATTGCCAGCTATTTGAAATATAGGCCAACACATGACCACACATACAAACAATATAAATGTCTTGTTAACTACGTTAACTATTTTCATCATATAAAGACATCCATAAACAAACAGAGGTTATGTGTACAACACCATAAATATTATTTTCCTTTTTACTTATTTATAAGATCATGTCATTTGAAATATATCCAAGGCATTGCCAACTATTTCTTTGATTTTACAAAATCAACTTTTTCTTAAAATTATGTCTTTCATGTAAATAAATAGAAAAAAGAAAAAAAAATTAAAACCCCACCTGTGAGAAAATACAAAATAAAAATGATTTTCAAAGGAAAAGATATATAAATGATGAGGGGCGGAAGCTATAACAAGAGAGACGGGCAGTATTTAGACGGAGAAGACGTAGGCTGAGTGAAGGTGGAGTGTTGCTATGTTTTGGTGTGACAAAAACAGAGTATCAAAAGAGAGATGACGATGGTGATGATAAGACGTGAGGAAGAAAAGAGATAGAGTTGGGATCTCTTCCAGGAATTGATCTCAACAAGGATTGTGCAAGTCTTCCTTGCAGGGCTCTAAGACAAGCTCTTTTTGGATAGTTAAAACTACCTCTTTTTGGTTTTTTTTTTCTTTTATCAAAATCAAAAGCAAGTTGTCCTACAATGGAGTCTACAATCTCTATTTATAGAGATGTAGATTAACATAAACGAAAGCTAAAAGCAAAGAGAATATTCTTCTCTCATGAAGAAATAGAAAACTAACATAAAGCCTAATGAAAAAATAAGTAAACACTAAAATCGACGGGAAAAGGGTATATTTCTACCCGTACTATTTGTAAAGTGTATATTTCTACCTGAACAAAAGAAAAGTGTATTATCCAACCTGAACTCTAATAAAATTCAAAATTACTACCCAGACTTTGAAGCGTTATCGATAATACTACATTGACACAAACATTGTTAGTCAACTATTAAATATGAGTGATTCATATGACACATAAGCAATGATGTGGCAAGAGTTTTTGGAATGAAACTCAAAACGACGTCGTTTTGATTTGGGAAAAAACTTCAATTAGGGTTCTTTTTTTTTTTTTTTGATTTCACGATTCGTTTCTCTCTTTCTCTGCGAAGGCGTTTATGCTTCTCAATTTCGAAGAAATCAAATGGATAATCAAAGAAGAGGTTTCCCCAAGAGATGTCAATGCGGAGAACCTGTTGTTTTGAAGACATCGACAACTGCTAAAAATCCTGGAAGATTGTTTCATTGGTGTCCGTTTGGAAGGGATGGGGTAAGTGTGATTCTCTCAATTTTGTTGTATAGTTTGGCTGTGTCTGCAACTAAAAGTCTGTAAATGTCATAGAATTGGTATCATACATTTAAATGGACCGATACGTCTATGGTCAAAGAGATCGAGGACTTGATTGAGAAAGTGGAGAACATTGATGGAGCTGCAATGACATTGCAGAAGGGCGTCAATGCTTGTGAATCTCAGATTGATACTCTCGCCATGGAGACTCATGTGCATTTGGGTGTGGTTGAGAAGGAGGTCAAAGAGATGAAAATGCAACTAAGAAGCTTGAAGAACATTGTTGGCTTTGTTATGGTTATGGTTTTGTTTTTCATGTGTATGTATTGAATATGTGAGTTAAAAAGTGGTTGTATGAGAGTAACTAGTTTGGATGTTTAGAGAAAAATATGGCTTGTAAGATTGTTTGTTTGTATGAAAGGTAATGGAAAAAGAACAAGACATATGACATTGCTCAAACCCAATCCAACTGTGATAGAATCCAAAATAGACCGAGACATTTGGTTGTGGTACATGTCACAAAACATACCATAAAATTAAAAGACATTGTGTTGCTACATGTCCCCAAAAACAGACCATGACATCAAAAAGAGAAAAATAAATAGTCCTAAACCGCTTCATACTTCAAGCTTCCAAACCCACAAATGTCATGCTTGATCCTAAGTTCTCCAAAGTTCCTGTCAGAAAAACAAAAAAATCTAACCGTACAACACAACATAATCTGAATATTTAAGATGAGAATAAGAAGATTGAAACCTGAAAATGTGTCTTGTGTTGGTTGACTTGGTCCTCCTCCATCTGCCGATGGTTTAGTCTTCTTCTTTTTCATAGGTGGCATAGAATTCTCCACTTCCATATTTGGACATTTAGCTGCATTGTGTCCAGTTAAACTGCAACGACGACAATGCATGATTCTCTTCTTTCTACTAGCCTTTTTCTTTTTTGGAGACTCATTCTTCCCTTTCTTCCTTTTTGGCTTTGGCTTTCTTCCTTTTCTGTTTTCAAGTTCTTCAACCAGATTTGGAGGTGGCAATATCACATAACCGGAGTTATCCCAGAAACACATACCATTTACTGGCCGAATTGAGTCCCTATAAATTTGTTGTTGCCTTCCATTGAGAAGCCAACTAGAGATGTAATCTTCATGATTTAGCTTCTTTTCTGCGATGATGCGTAATGCATGCCTACATGGAACTCCACTCATTTTCCCATCTCCTGCAGGCACATGTATTCATTCTAATGTTCACAGAGTAAGATGTACCTGACTCACGGACTTCATTTCTACCGTCTGATCCAGGGATAACCTTGCAGAACTTAAGCCTTTTCTGCTCCAACGCTATCATTTCTTTTATTCTAGGAGGTACTCTTCTTAGATCCTTGTCAGCTTTTGTCTTCCTCATATCAATACGCACCATGGTTCTTCTCCTTATCGTCTCCAACATCTCTACCATTGGCATATACCTTGCAGCATCTATTGCATTGTTGAAAGATTCAGAGATGTTGTTATGAACATCTACGCAGGAGGATGTTGGCGTGCAAAAAGCAAGGCTGCAATTCTTTGGGTTCTTCTCCATCATGGCTTCATAAACACGCATATCATAGCTCTTTACCAATTCCAAATTTGCTTCATACTCTTTCGTGGTATAACTTTCCGCTACTTGCCAAAAGAGATTTTTCATGTCACCTTGATCGGGAAATATCTTCTTTAGGTTCCCATAGATGTGTCTAGCACACATTCTATGTTCAACATAAGGTAACTCTCTTTCCACTGCATTCAATAAACCCTGTAAAAGCAAAACAAAGATATATTAGTTAAACCATACATGTCATTTTACATGTTCTAAAGCCTAGTACGGGTTGGAGATATACCTTTTGCCTATCAGATATGATAGTAAACCCTTGACCCTCCTGTAGATTGAAATCAACCTTCAACTTTTCTAGGAACCATACCCAATTGTCTTCATTTTCTATATCAACAACGGCCCAAGCCATGAGATACATTCCATTGTTAGCATCCCTCCCCACAGCAGCCAATAATTGTCCCTTTAATGTGCATTTTATAAAACAACCATTCACTCCAAAGATAAGACGACACCACATAAACCACATCTTTCGAATGGCAGCAAAACACACATAGAATCTATGGAAGATCTCTGATCCATCATCATCAAGCACTGTGTCTAGCACCACTATTGACTCAGGGTTAGATCTAGCAAAATATCAAAATGAAAACCTAGTTAACAGATTGGAAAACACTTGCTAAATTTAAAATTTCAGTAATGGAAGAAGAAATTACTGAAGAAGTGCTAAGCGGTAATCTTTCAGCCTAGAAAATTGCTCCTTGTGCTCACGGTCGATGATCTCTACAGCTTTTTTCTTAGCATTTTTACATTTGTCTATGCTTACTATCAGATTGTAGTTCTTCTCAATCTCTTGTTGCATCCATTTTGGTCCATAATCAGGATCAGTTCTGATATCATCCAAAAACATCTTGCAAATCACAGGTGCTTTCAATATCTTACAATAGTTATCATTTGTGCAACTGTGCTGATCTTCAAAAGTTTTCACTTTCCACTTGCCAACGCACTCCTCATAAGAACATTAGATATACCATGAACAAGGCTCTTTAGTCCCACACACAGCCGCTGACTTGTCTTTCCCCCATCTACTTATCTTTATGTTACAACCCTATTTTAATGCATAAGCTACTAAAGCTTCTCTGAACTCCTCTAGACTATCAAATACTTGTTCTATCTCTAGCTGACCACTACCTCGTTTGTATCTAACCAAATGCTCCTCTTCTTCTTCACCATCAGAGTTAGGAGGTGTGTTATGATAATCGAAATCCTCATCCTCATCAACAAAAGAAGCCACAATTCTTTCAACCCGGATCTCTTCTTCACATGGCTCAGATGACTCGATATCATTAGGATGCTCTGCTGAGTTCACCAAAAAAACATTCATCACTCCAGTCCATCTGCCCGCATCACACATCCTCTTAAAACTCAAATCCGCAGACCTCAATCTCTTTCTTTCATTATGCTCTTCAAAAGGGTACTTATACCACATGTTTTGGCCATATAATCCCTCCCCCAACTCCGCCGACAACTTGATGAAAAACTCTTCTGATTTACATTCTATAGCTATGTCTTTACCATTGAGATAAGCAACATCTCCTACATGATTCTTCACCCAATACCCTCCAAAATACACAAGGAATGTCACATGATCCGGATTGCTGTCAACAAAAAAAATTATACAAAGTTTCAAACACTCAAGCATTTAATCAAACACTTAGTGTGCAGTAAACAAATACGACTCTTTAAACATAAAACTTCAAATTATTGTCTCCCCAAACATCTACATTATGCAACTATTAAACAAAAACAAGATAAAATACAAGATTTAATACCAAAAATCGAAGCAACGTTTGTGATTTACGAACTAAAAATACCTCATTTTTGCTTCTGTAGAAACGATTGTGGGTAATGCTAACAACTCCTTCGATTCACGCCTTGTTTCCTCTACACTTATCCCTCGCAATTAACTTCAATCCTCGTTCTCCATTTTCTCCTTCGCAGAGAAAGAGAAAGAGAAAGAGAGAAACGAATCATGAAATCAAAAAAAAAAAAAGAACCCTAATTGAAGTTTTTTCCCCAAATCAAAACGACGTCGTTTTGAGTTTCATTCCAAAAACTCTTGCCACATCATTGCTTATGTGTCATATGAATCACTCATATTTAAAAGTTGACTAACAGTGTTTGTGTCAATGTAGTATTATCGATAACGCTTCAAAGTCTGGGTAGTAATTTTGAATTTTATTAGAGTTCAGGTTGGATAATACACTTCTCTTTTGTTCAGGTAGAAATATACACTTTACAAATAGTACGGGTAGAAATATACCCTTTTCCCCTAAAACCGACACCACCGTAACTTGTTGGGCAAGCAACTCAACACCGAAGCCCAACAAGAGTGTAAAATATGCTGCATCAGGTCCCACCGGGTAGGGGAAGATTCGACCACGAATCTAGAGGCTCATTATCACCGTGAAATGGAGAAAGATGTTTGACATTAAAAACGTCCGACGTCCGCATGTCCGGTGGAAGCTTCACCTTATAGGCATTAGCATTAATACGTTGTAACACTTTAACAGGTCCAATCTTCCTCGACTTCAGCTTATTATACTCCCGTGCTGGAAAACGATCCTTAGTGAGGACAATCCAAACTAAATCACCTGGCTGAAACTCCAATGCTCGACGCTTAACATCAACAGCCGCCTTATACTTCAACGACGCATGTTCTAAATTTTCTTTGGCTTTAAGGTGAACATCCTGCAAATCATCAACAAAATCAACAGCTTGGCCATGTAGACGAGAGCGATCTAGCAATATTGTTAAATCCAATGGGCAACGAGGAACACTTCCATAAACCACACAAAATGGTGAATAGCCAAGACTTCTATTTAACGCATGATTGTGAGCAAACTCAGCTTGGCACAACTTGGCATCCCAACTTTTGATATTATTACCCACTAAACAACGTAAAAGATCTCCAAGGGCTTGATTAGTCACTTCGATTTGACCTTCAGACTGAGGATGGTAAGCGGTGCTCATGTTTAAACTTGTCCGGAGTAATTTCCACAAAGAGCGCCAAAAATGACACAAGAAACGAGTATCACGATCAGAAACAATGGATAAAGGCAACCCGTGAAGGCGATAGATTTCCCGAAAGAACAAAGTTGCCACACTAAGTGCATCAGTCGTTTTCTTTCAAGGAAGAAAATGAGCCATTTTAGAAAAACGATCTACCACCACAAATATAGAATCGTTACCTCGTTGTGTTCGCGGGAGCCCCAAAACAAAATCCATACTAATATCAGTCCAAGGTTGTGCTGGAATGGGCAATGGAAGATATAACCCAGCATTAGATGATTGCCCTTTTCCTTGTTGACATACAGGACAACGTTCTACAAAACGTTCCACAGCCCGTCGTAAAGAACGCCAAAAGTAAGAGGTTGACTCTTAATGCAACGTACGATCCCGTCCAACTTGTCCCTCATTGTGTAAGTCTTGAATAATTTGAAGGCGTAAACTACAAACAGGAACACAAAGGCGCAACCCTTTGAAGAGGAACCCATCATGAACGACGTAGTCAACGTGTAGCCCTTGTTCTGCCGTGAGAAAAATCTTAGAAATATGGATTTGTGGAATACAATTCCGCAAACGAAGCAAATCCCGGAACAGAAGTGTGAACAGTCTAGAGAAGGGAGTGTCGTCGGCTCAATGCGTCTGCTACACGATTCGTCGCACCAGATTGATGTCGAATCGAAAATGTTAATTGTTGGAGGAAAGCAATCCACGAAGCATGACGAGACGAAACCTTTGATTGACTGTCTAAGTGGCGTAAGGTATTATGGTCAGTGAAGAGGACAAAGTCACGGTGGACTAAATAATGACGCCAATGCTTGACAGCTTGCACAATGACATAAAATTCAACATCATAAGTGCTATAACGAACACGAGCTCCCGATAACTTCTCACTATAATAAGCGATGGGCGTCTGGCTTAAAACTGCGCCAATGCCTACTTTCGATGCGTCATAATGAAGTTCAAAAGTCAATGAAAAATCCGGAAGAACCAAGATCGGAGCAGAGGTGAGTTTAGTCTTGATCAGCTGGAACGTTTCGGTTGCTGAGGGATTCCATTCAAACTTGATTTTCTTCATACAATCAGTAATGGGAGCCATGATCGTACTGAAATTATGCACAAAAAGTCGATAAAAAGATGCTAACCCGTGAAAGCTACGCACCTCCGTGATAGTGCGTGGAATAGGCCAGGAACGAACAACCTCTACTTTAGTCGGATCAACTACTAACTCATGATTAGACACCACACATCCCAAAAAGAAAATCTCCGAAGTTCCAAACTCACACTTATGTTTAGCAGCAAATAATTGCTCCTTGCATAAAACTTGAAGAACCTCACGAAGATGAACCACATGATTAGCAACGGAAGAGCTAAAAATGAGAATGTCGTCAAAGTAGACAACCACGAACTTTCCAATAAAAGGTTGAAGAGCCTGATTCATCACACGCATAAATGTGTTTGGAGCGTTAGACAACCCAAATGGCATCACAAGCCACTCAAAAAGTCCTTCACGTGTTTTAAATGCAGTCTTCCATTCATCTCCCGGTTGAATACGAATTTGATGATACCCACTTTTCAAATCATTTTTGGTAAAAGTCGAAGCTTTTCCAATTTGATCCAACAAATCATCCAAGCGTGGGATAGGAAAACGATATCGTATAGTGATATTGTTGATAGCGCGACTATCAACACATATTCGCCATGTTCCGTCTTTCTTCGGAATAAGTAAGGCGGGAACAGTACACGGACTAAGGCTCTCTCGAATATGGCCTTTAGTGAGAAGGTCTTCCACTTGTCTTCGTAGTTCCTTATGTTCTTGTGGACTCATTCTGTAATGAGGTCTGTTAGGTAGTGTTGCACCTGGAACAAGATCAATACGGTGTTGAATATCCCGTAACGGTGACAGTCCAGTGGGGAGTTCACCCGGAAAAACGTCAACAAACTCAGCTAACAACGACTCAAAAATTGGAGAATGCAAAGAAGGCAATGATGCCAATGACGGTTAGTAACAAACAAAGCCCATGCGATGCCTTCGGTGCGAAATTCTTCCTCAAACGTAGCGAGAGAACAAAGTGAGGACTGGCCGTGCTTGTTAGAAGTAGTAGATGTCTTACTCGAACTAGAGCAAGAGGGACCAGGTAGCGATGGAGTCGGTGGTGTGAGTAACGGTTCTCGAGATAGAAGCAATAAAATCTTATGGGCCTCCCAGATGAAGGCATATGTGTTATTAACACCATCATGTGTAATTTTACGGTCGTATTCCCATGGTCTCCCAAGAATCATGTGACATCAATGGGAGCAACATCAAAGTAAAATTGATCCTTATATAAAGGACCAATCGAGAACGGGACCATGGCTCATTGTGTTACACGCATGTCCACGCCGTCTCTCATCCATAACAAAGAGTACGGTGTTGGGTGAACCTCTACAGGCAGACCAAGCTTGGTAACCGCATATTCAGCAATAATATTGCGACAACAACCAAAATCAATGATGAAGGTGCAACTACGATCTTTAATCGTACATGTAGAGCGAAAAATATTCGTCCGTAGCCAATGCTCCTCACGCTGTTGTGGTATACGACAAACATAGTGAGAAACCAATGCCATGCCATGATCACCATGCGTTCGCTGAACAAGATTGTCGGATTCCAAGTCGTCTCCGTCTCACGAGACATAGTCGTCAACGTTTTGAGCATCAACATCCGCGATGAGTCCACATTTCTTCTGGTTGGGACAAGCGGTTTGACGATGACCTCTTTCACCACAAGCATAGCACCGTAACACATTCAATCTAGGTGGAGGACGCTTCAAGGTTGGATCATCATCAAAAGTTTTGCCATCGGAAGGGGCTCCAACGGGGTCAGTTTTGTGATGAGGAGAGGCGCTTATGGATGCTGGTGTGGAGTCCACAAAATGGCTTCGCGACGATGTCGAGACCCAAGAAGACGAACGAAGTTGCTGTTCAAAAGATGTGGCACGCCGGTGTGTTTCAGCAACGGTAGTAGGGTCGAACTGAGCCATTGCATTCTGGATTTGAGGACGTAGCCCACCAATAAACCTTGAGACAATTTGGGTTGAAGTGTCATATATGTCGTTTCTTGTCAATAATAAGTAGAACTCCTCTGTATAATCATCAACTGACTTGGAACCTTGTTTCAAATTTTGCAACCTCGTATACATGGTGCGTTCATAATTATGTGGAAGAAACGTCGCACGCAGCTTCTTTTTTAGTTTTTCCCAAGTGTGAATTGGCTCCCGTCCCGAACGTATACGAGTGGCTTTAAGTTGTTGCCACCAAGAGGCAGCGTGATCACAAAACTTTGTTGCAACGAGCGGCACTCTACGGTTTGCAGGAACATCTTTGAACTCTAAGATTTCTTCAACAGCAACAATCCAATCTAACAGAGAGTCACCACGAAGGCCACCATGGAATTCTGGGATGTCAAAGCGAAAGCCACCTTCCCAACGTGTGTCCTGGATTCACTGGTCTTGACGGTGGTAATGAACGAGGTCACCTTGTTGATGGTCTATGTTGACCAAAACATTACGAGCATCGTTGCCACCGGCTTGTTGTTGGAGTGGTCGTGGATTTGTTTGATTATTCCTCAACACATCACACAGGTTTTGAATGGAAGTAGCAATTGAAGTCTGCAAATTTTCCTGCATCGTAAGTAAGGCTTTGGATAATTCCTCCCAGTTTTGAATTGGAGCTTGGTCCTCTGGTTTTGGAGCCATCATGAAAGAGGAAGAAAGAACACCAGGAGCGGTATGAATCTGATACCAGATGATGAGAGGCGGAAGCTATAACAAGAGAGACGGGGCGATGTTTAGACGGAGAAGACGTAGGCTGTGTGAAGGTGGAGTGTTGCTCTGTTTTGGTGTGACAAAAACAGAGTATCAAAAGAGAGAAGACGATGGTGATGATAAGACGTGGGAAAGAAAAGAGATAGAGTTGGGATCTCTTCCAGGAATTGATCTCAACAAGGGTTGTGCAAGTCCTCCTTGCAGGGCTCTAAGTAGGGATGTTAAAAGTGGGTTAAAACCCAATGGGTACCCAAAACCCATGTTTAATATCGGGTATGCGGACCTGTTTTTTCAGTAAAAAAAAATGGGTTTAAAACGGGCGGGTATCCAAAATTATAGAGTCTTACACGGGTTTACCCAATAAGAATATGGGTACCCACGGGTTTTTTTCTCTCACCTATCAGATACCAAAAAGACAAAATTTTATATTTTTCCTCTTTGGAAAATCAAAACACGAACCCTGAACCCTAGTCCAATTGATTTTGTTTGTTTATGTGTGAATGATTTTATATTTTGTGGGATTTCGTTGGGTCTCAGATCGATTTGAAAACTTAACAATTCCGGTTTGGTTTGATTTTGTTCATGTTCTGAAATTTTCTGAAGTTAGAAGCAGTTCTCGTGGTCTATGATCGTAACTCCGAAGCAGGTACGAATCCTCTTTGATTTTCATTTTCTGGGTTGGTTTTAAATTACAGCCTTTGATTGTGTGTGGAATCAAGTTTCAATTTTGAATTAGCTTTAAGCTTTGATCTGTCTATATAATTTATGAGTTTGTATCGATTTAGGGTTCTTCCATGTGACCCCTTTTCGATTACTTTTCTCTTGTATCGATTTAGGGTTTTTATTAGGTATATAATCTTCTTGACTCGATTCTTTCCAACGGCAATGGCTAAACTTTCACAAGTCTTATTCATTTTTGTGTTTTTGTGTCTTATCGAGTCAGTCTTAGAGTTAAGGTTAGTGATCTTAAGAGTCACTTTAGAGCAGTATAAGTCACAACTTCCTTCTTACGCATCATGATCTAAGTTTATCTTGTTCGGAAATTAGTTGGTTTGGTTGATGTGTTATAGAATGAGAAAAACTTGAAATGCTGAGCATTTTTTTCTTTTCTTTTCTTTATAGAATGGATTCACAATCATTGGAGACAATGGCAGCTTTAAATGCTGAGCATGAATATCATGCAATGAATGAAGATGGCCAAGAGGCTGAAACTCAAGGAGGAGCACAAAGTGAAACGCAGCCTACTCAAGAGACTACTACAGACCAAACGGTATTTAACTCTAATAAACGCTTAAAGTCTGATGTTTGGAAAGAGTTTATACCAGTAGAAGGACTAGGAACAGATGGTAAACATAGAGGTCGTTGCATTCACTGTAATAAGAAGATGATTGTAGAAATTAGTCAAGGAACATCATCTGTTAAGCGTCATTTAGCTATTTGTCCAAAGAGACCTCCAGAGCTGAGTAAAAAAAGTGAGTATGATCAGAAAGTAGATCGTGAAATGGTTACTGAAATTATTGTATACCATGATATGCCTTTCCGTTATGTTGAATATGAGAAAGTGAGAGCTAGAGATAAGTATTTGAATCCAAACTGTCAGCCGATATGTAGACAAACTGCTGGGAATGATGTGTTTAAGAGGTATGAATTGGAAAAAGAAAAGGTGAAAAAGATCTTTGCAGGATTCAAAAGAAGAGTATGTTGTACAGCTGATTTGTGGACAGCTCGTGGCACTCTCATTGGCTATATTTGTTTGACCGCCCATTATGTTGATGATGAGTGGAGGTTGAACAACAAGATTCTAGCATTCTGTGAAATGAAACCTCCACATACAGGTGAAGAAATAGCTAATAAAATTCTTAGTTGTTTGAAGGAGTGGGGTTTAGAAAAGAAGATTTTCTCTTTAACTTTGGATAATGCTAAGAATAATGACAGTATGCAGAAGATCCTTAAGCATCGTCTTCAGATGATTAATGGTAATGGATTGTTGTGTGATGGGAAGTTTTTTCATGTCAGATGTTGTGCTCATGTGTTGAATCTTATTGTGTCAGAAGGTTTATCAGTAGCTACTGATTTATTGGAAAATATTAGAGAGAGTGTTAGGTTTGTCAAACTATCTACTTCTAGGAGAGAAGCATTTGCCGCATGTGTTGAGAGTGTAGGGATTATAAGTGGTGCTGGATTATCTCTAGATGTCCCTACACGTTGGAACTCAACATATGATATGCTTGCCAGAGCTTTAAAGTTCCGCAAGGCATTTGTTAGTCTAAAAGAATGTGACAGAAATTACAAGTCATTGCCTTCCGAGGATGAGTGGGACCGTGGAGAGAAAATTTGTGACATCTTGAAGCCATTTAGTACCATCACTACTTATTTCTCAGGTGTCAAATATCCTACATCGAATGTGTATTTTCTGCAAGTTTGGAAAATTGAGCGTCTTTTGAAGAACTATGCAGTTTGTGGTGATTTTAGAGTAGAAGAGATGGCTAGGAAGATGCGGTTGAAGTTTGATAAATATTGGGATCAGTACAGTATCATATTAGCTATGGGAGCTATCTTAGACCCAAGGTTAAAGGTGCAAATTCTTCAATCAGCTTTTGATAAATTGGATCCGAGTACTTCTAAAGAAAAGGTTAAGGTTGTTGTGAAAAATTTAGAGGATCTTTACAAAGAACACAAGGAAAAAGTTTGGACTTCTTCAACTTTCTCAACAACACAAACTCCACTTGATCTTCTTAATGAATCACCACTAGAGGATGATCCGAATTATGTAAGTATTTTTCTCCATTTATTTAGTGTCTTCTTAATGAATGCATGATGTGTTTGTATGAGGTTTGTATTTTTGAATGCGGTTTGTATTTTTGAATGCAGGATGTGTTTGAGCTTGAGAGGAGCATACAAGCTGGTTCTGACAACACAAAGTCTAATTTGCAAAATTATTTGGAAGATCCAAGGCTAGATTTGAGGTCTTTTACAGATATGGAGGTTTTGAGCTATTGGAAAGGCAATGGGTAACGCTATGGTGATTTGGCTTCTCTAGCTTGTGATGTTCTTAGTATTCCAATTACCACAGTGGCAGCAGAGTCGTCTTTTAGCATTGGAGGTCGTGTATTGTGTCCTTACAGAAACCGCCTCCTTCCAAAAAATGTACAAGCTTTGCTATGTACTCGAAACTGGTTACGTGGTTTTGCTGAGTTAGAAGGTAAAAACATAGTCCAAATTTTTTTTTAAAAAAAATTTCATTGTTTTGTTGATTTATATTTTCAAATTACAGGTGACATTGAAGACAACTTTGATGATGGAGCTGAGTGTACTACATCAGTGGCAAGTAGCTCAGGAGTATGAACCTTTTATGTGTTTATGTTTGATTGTTGTTGCCTTGTGAATTTCTAAACATTTTATGTATTTTAACATTGCAAAACCTTTTATGTATTTAACATTTGTTTTTAGTTTTTGCTTAATCTAATTAGAGTTTATAAACTTTTGAAAATTGTCACAGATATAATAAAATACACAAAATACATAATATAAATCATATTTGTTTTTGGTATAGAAAAGCTATAGACACAAAAATACACAATGCAAAATGCAAAATACATCACATGAGACAAAAAAATTCGGGTACCCACGGGTTTACCCACAAGAGTTAAAACCCGTTCGGGTTTACCCACCAGACCTAAAACCCGTTCGGGTTTTTTGAATTTGGGTTTTTTCTGAGCAGGTTTTTTTCGGGTTCGGGCCGGGCCGGATTTTTTCACCCACCACAACATCCCTAACTCTAAGACAAGCTCTTTTTGGGTAGTTAAAACTACCTCTTTTTGGTAACTTAAAAAGTAACAAAATCCACACAAAAATCGTTTTACATTTTCAATATATACTTCAGTTTCAATTTTGTCATTTCCATTAAAAAAATTAGTAAAGAATTAAAAAAAAAAATCTTCGTTAGAAAAAAAATATTGTTATAGATAAATTATGTCTATCACGAGGTATTTCTTATTAAATGCATTTTTATAAGGAGGTTAAATCCGCATATTACCTCCTTATACGCTAATTAAATATATATTATATAAATCCATCTTTGATATCTATTAGATGCATTTAATGAGATATCATTGTACTCCTGCATATTACCTCTTTATATGCTAATTAAAATTTCCAATTTTTTAATTTTAGTTATGAAATTTTCGTTTTTTAAAGAGGTTAAATCTGCATATTACCTTCTGATACGCTAATCAAATATATATTATATCAATCCACCCTTTGATATCTTATTAAATGCATTTAATTAGATATCATTGTACTCCTACATATTATCTCTTTATACGCTAACTAAAATTTTCTATTGTGTAATTTTAATTGTGAAATTTTTGTTTTATAAGAAGGTTAAATTTGCATATTATCTCATTATATGCTAATTAAATATATATTCTATAAATCCACCCTTTTGATATCTTATTTAATGATGTAGGCTCTGTTCTTATTTAATGATGTAGTATCTAGACGTAGTATTTGGATGCGACATCTAGATGATGTTTGTTTGTGTTATTGGTTCATGTGTCCATAAATTGTATTTTGATGCAATTACGTTTGTTTTGTAAGTTGATATTTGTATTTGGATACAATATATGTAAAAGATCAAAAACGCGATTTTGCGGTTTTGGCGGAAAAACATAATTTTGCAGTTTTGGCAAAAAAACGTGATTTTGCGGTTTTGGAGGAAAACGTAATTTTGCGAGTTTGGCGAGAAAAACAAGATTTTGTGGTTTTGAAAAGAAAACGAGATTTTTTTGGTTTTGACGGGAAACTAGATTTTGCGGGTTTTAGCGAAAAAAATAAAATTTTGCATTTTTTGCGGGAAAACGTAATTTTGCGAATTTAGCGGAAAAATGAGATTTTGCGGTTTTGATGGGAAAACGAGATTTTACGGTTTTGGCGGAAAAATGAGTTTTTGCGGGAAAACAAGATTTTGCGGTTTTGGCGGAAAAATGAGATTTTGCGATTTTGGCGGAAAAACGAGATTTTGCGATTTTGGCGGGAAAACGAGATTTTGCGATTTGGAGAAAAAACGAGATTTTGCGGTTTTGGCAAGAAAACGAGATTTTGCGGTTTTGGCAAGAAAACGAGATTTTGCAGTTTTGGCGGGAAAACAAGTTTTTTTGTGTTTTTTCGTTTTTGGCATTTTTGGCAAGAAAACGAGATTTTGCGGTTTGGAGAAAAAAACAAGATTTTGCGGTTTTGGTGGGAAAACGTAATTTTGCGGTTTTGGCATGAAAACGTTATTTTGTATTTTTATGTTTTTGGTGGAAAATCGTAATTTTGTGGTTTTGGCGGGAAAATAAGATTTTGCAGTTTTAGCGAGAAAAATGAGATTTTGCATTTTTACCAATTATGGATGAGTTTACCTCATCCAAACTCTCCAAAAAAACTCATCCAGAAATTCGGTTTTTTGGATGAGTAATTCAAAAGTCATTGAGATACCTAATCGAGTTCATTTCTTAATTCTCACTAATCGAACAATAACATGCATATGCATCCAGATACTGCATCTGGTTCACCAAACGAACAGCACCGTACTCATGCATATTATCTCTTTATACGCTAATTAAAATTTCAATTTTGTAGTTTTAATTATGAAAAATATTTGAAATTCTTGTATAACTATAGTTCAAACACTTTATAATTAAAACGATCAACTGAAAATATAGATAAGCGGGATGATAGGTGGAAGCCAAATCACAAAGGAGCCTCAAGGAAAACTCGCTTCTCATATCAAGCTAAAGGCATGCATATCACACATTCACATTTAAGTAACACAAACATCTACAACTAAAGATCACCGCATATCATCACTTCATATGGGTAATTCTCTCTAAGCCTAAACTTTTCAAAGTTAGTTTATGACTTAAAGTAACTAACATTAATGTTGTATAAAACTTAAAATGTAATTAATTAGGGTTTTTAAAAAAAAAACTAGTATTGAATCTGTTAGTTGACTTGTTTCGATTTTATTAGGTTCAATATTTAAATACAACAATCGATATTTAAAAGTAACGTACGTTTTAGTAGATCTACGGTATACCAGTACCACATATATTATCACAACTAGACTTTGAACCCGACAAAACCGATGTGGACCGAAAATCCAAAGCCTAAGAAATATCCCAAAGATATCCAAAAAAAAAGCATAATCGAGAGTTTCAATCGAAATTTCAAGAAAAATATCTACAAAGGAACCAATTTGAGAACCGTATCAAAAAGGTTACAAAACTTAACACATAAATCGTATAATGAGTTCATGACCCGGGCCGTTATAAACGCTGCTAATCGCGTTGACCATAAGCCACATTGGTCAAGATTCACCAAAGGCATACTACAACGTTGTCGTTGTTGTAGGTCAACTTCTCAAACACAAGAAAAACCAAGTGAGAGCTTCTCGAAGATTTCAAACTTTTTTCCTGCAAAGGTCAACACGTGCACCTCAAGCCACCTTCCACGTCAGCACACATGTCAGGACATTGAACAAGTCCGGGTTCGGGTCGAACAAAGTGGTTCTGTAACAAGATAACTACGATTCTACCCCTCTGTTATTATATCGGCCGTCAGCTTCTTCTCATGTTCATTTGCCCATCACGCCATGACGCGCTTTTACTTCCAATCAGCAAAAAGGGAGATAAGAGGAAAATGCATTAGAAAATTCTTATATTCTTTTTTTTTTTCTCTTTATTAATTGGTGAAATGTTTTTATAATAATTTGGAGAGAATAAAAGAACCTAACTTAGTGTGTGTTTTATAAGATTTGATTGGAGGAAAGTCTTTTTTATTCAGATTTTTGTTCAGCTAAAAAACCCAAAGTTTTCTTTTATTTTTTTATATTTTTTTTGGTGAAAGGGTTTATATGCTTACCCATCTTTTAGATTATCTACTTTGTAATGTATCTATGAAGGTAAGGTTGATTCTAATTACAAGAAAGTCTTCAATTAGTTTTGTTGTTCTAGAATCTCAATTCATATTCAACGCAACAAAAGAAAAATATATAGATTTGTTTTGTTAGATACTAGGATTTCACCTGCGGTATACCGCGGAACTAAATTATTATATTTTAAATAACAATTTTTAATTTATTTAGTTTTCAAATTATCATTTAATTAACTTTTGTCTAATTAATTTAGAATTTTGTTTGGAATTTTTTTTTCTTCTTCTTACGTTTTATAAAATTTATAACTTAATTACACTAAATTTGTTATTAGATAAAATATAAAATTCTAGATTTTTTTGTTCTCTAGAATTAAACAGATGTATATGCCTATATAGTATGTTAGTGTATATTTTGATGTGTATTTAATTTTTTTTTGTTTTTGGAATATTAGGAATGTGCTATAGTATGTGTAATATTTTATAGTTCATATACTAAATAATTTATAAGTTAATTTTCAAAACTATAATTACAAATCTATAGTATATATGAGATAAATTAATAGTTTTAGTGTTGGTTCTATAGTCTAAAAGGCGGGTCAGACAACATGTTCAAAGATTTTTAATCTGCAAAAACTCATCATACGAAACCCGTGAAAATAAAATTAACTTTAAATACGTTGAGATCAAAAATCTCGGCCACGGATCCTCCTCCAAGATCGAAAATCAATTCGTTTATTGATTAGGCCGATTGTTTAGGAAATTTGTGTATGGAGAAAATATTGTTTTGTAAAATTGGAAACTTAATATTAATTAAATTAATTATAAACTTCATATTAATTAAATTAATTATAAACTTAATAGTTAATACTTAATGTTAAAGGTAGGGCTGGGCATTCGGGTAACCCGTTCGGGTTCGGATATTACTCATTCGGGTTCGGGTAAATGGGTTTAGAAAAATAGAACCCATTGAGTATTTTTAGATATATGGGTTCGTTTCGGTTTGGGTAGTATCGGGTTCGGGTCGGTTTGAGTTACAAATTTTAGAACCCGAACTACATGGTACCCAAAAAAATATAATTAAATTTAAATAAATTTAGTTAAATTTTGACTTACATAACAAAATATTTTAGATATTTTGATTATTTTTGATATTTAGGTATAAAACTAAATGAAATATTCAAAATTATAATCATAATTTTGGGGTAATTGCATTATATTAGTGATAAATATTATAAATATGTTTATATGTTCGGATTTAATGGGTACCCAAACGGGTACCGGGTATTACCTGATCCTAACCCGAACCTATGGATATTAGAAAATAGAATCCACTTAATGGAAGTGTTTCTATTGTTTTGGAAATTTATTTAGGAAGAGAAATCTTATTTTCAAAAATAAAAACTTAATATTAATTAATTAAATGAAAAACTAATTAATAATTAATAACAATAGCATACTTGTAAATAGGTATGAATTTCAAGATTTATTTTATAAATGTCTAAAAAAACGTATATATAGACGGATAAAATTCATTTTTGTTGTAGACCAATTTATCAAGTGAGCTTTGACCGGAGATTAACGACGATATTTGACCATATTATTTTAAGTTTTTCACAGTCTCATCATTAAAAAAAAAAGAGAAAATAATATTTTAATACAAAAAATAGGAAAAAGAAAAAGAAAAGAAGAGGTGTTAAGATTTGGGAGCTAATTAATAATAATATCACAAACCATATATAAAAAGAGAGCAAAGGCTTCACCTATTTTTATCAAATCTCAACAAAATACTCTTCTCTTATTTTCAGACAAAACAAAAGAGAAAAAAAACTTTTTTTGTGTTTATGTGTTTTGAGATCTGATTGATAAAAAAAAAGATGCAAGTTGTTTCTCCTTCATCTCCGGCGCAACAATTCGCCGGAAAAGAGAGGTTTTTAGAGGTTTACGGTAAATTAAACAACGAATTTGGCTCCAAACTAAAGATTGGTTCTACAACAGAGCAAGAACATAGAGATCATCATCATAATCTTGATAAATCACGGTTGAATCAGAACAAGACCAAAGCAGAATCTGATGAGGAAGAAGAAGGAGAAGAGTTCTCATTCGCAAGTATAAACGCAGAGAATTCACCAATAACCGCAGAAGAAGCGTTCGAAGACGGTCAGATCCGACCGGTTTATCCTCTGTTTAACCGGAATATTTTCTTCGACGATCCAAAGGAAGAAACTTTACGTTCACCTCTCAAGAAACTCTTCGTGGAAGCCACCACCACCGCGGAGGACGAAGATGAAGAAGAGCCGATGGGTCCTTATTGTTCATGGAAAGGTCGTACGGTGGTAGAAGCATCACCGGAGACTTGTCGGAAAAGTAACTCGACAGGGTTTTCGAAGCTATGGAGGTTTAAAGATCTTGTTTTGAGAAGTAACAGCGATGGTAGAGACGCGTTTGTGTTTCTAAGCAACGGGAGAGATGGTGACAAGAACCAACCAACTTCTTCGTCTTCGTCGTCGTCGGTGAAATCAAAGAGAACGGAGAAAGAGAAAGAGAAGACGAAAACGGAGAAGAAGAAGAAGAACATGAGAACGAAGTCGGCACATGAGAAATTGTATACGAGAAACAGAGCAATGAGAGAAGAAGGTAAACGAAGATCGTATCTTCCCTACAAACATGTTGGATTCTTCACTAATGTCAATGGTTTAACCAGAAATGTTAATCCTTTCTGATTAAACCGATCCGTATCAATTTCTCTCTCTACCGACAACTCTTATTATGCCTTTGTGTATATAATATCTAACCTTTTTTTTTTTTGGGTACCTTTTTGTATTATAAAACGGACCTTCTTTTTTTTGTTAAGTAAAAAAAAAAGTGAAATTTACTTATTAAATTTCTCAATGTGTCCATTTGATTTGATATTGTGGATAAAGAACGAGATTCACCGATCCTTTTATGTTGTTGGCATCTAAAAGATTACCCTAAATCTTTTTTCCCACCCTCAATCTTTCTTTCTTTCTTTTTTTTTTTTTTTTTTTTTTTTTTGTCAAAACACCCTCAATCTTTCTTTAGCTATGAAAGAATGTTTTTACTCATTTCATCCAATTTCAGAAATGTATAATAGAAATTGGTAGTTTTTTGGTCATGTAATGTAATCTATATACTACACAAGTAAGTGTAATAGATCAATGGATTTATTGATTTTGATGACACGTTTTGATAGACCAAAGCATATATACGAACAAATATTTTTAGTATCAGTTTGTACAAAATGTTAGATCCACAAGAATATTTTTAAAAGATGCTAGAATAATAAGTACGGTATTATATCTCTATCTAATTTGATTAACGAAGGCCGCAGACCACATGTAAAAAAAAACATTTTAGAGGTGTGGCTACTGGCTACAAATTAGTCGCATTTATTTTTGATAGCTTAGTTTCACAAATTCTGTTTACCGACAAAATTAACTGTTTAGATGAGGACAAAAAAGAAAAGGTAAAAGAACGAGAGAAGGTTAGTCTCTGTAAAAACCCTAAAATCGCCGCGCGAGAGAGAGCTGCCATCAACTTTGATTTGCCTCTCCGGTTGCTCTTCCGGCGCTGGAGAGGGCTCTGTCCCAAATAGTTTTCTTTTTTTGTAGTTCCTTTTCAGTTTCCCGCCTCTTGCTCTGTTGTCGCTGTCGGTTGGGTGCATCTAGAAGGTGGTGGATCCGGTGATTCCTTGGTGTGTGAAGCGAAGATCTGTTGGGTGGAGATCGCCGGTGAAGGCTCTGATACAGATGTTGGAGAACAGCGTCGACTCTTAGCCATGTCTGGTGGATCTGTGGCGATTCCGTTTTCGGTTTTGTCACTGGCGGTGTGTGGTGAGAACGGTGGTCTGTGGGCTTTGGAGAGTAGTGAGGGCTGAAGCTTTCTTCGACGAGATTCAGTGGTGGGGTTTAGGTTCTTCTTCAAACCTTACCTCTCATATCAGCCATGGCGGTGTCCTGCAGCAAGGGGTGGTGGCGTTTTTGTTTTTTTTTCAGTCCGGCCAAGGTGGTGAATGCCTCTTGGTCGGGTCAGTCGGATGTAGTGTCTGTTTTAGGTTTAAGACCGGAACAGGGAAAGCCGGAGAGACCAAGCTTCTCTGATATTGCGCCTCTGGGTGTTGAAGCTATTGAGACAAGTTCTATACGTCGATCATGAGGATCTAATCGCTGGTTTTTGAGTTGTTTTCAGTAGTAGCTTAGGCATCCTCTGTGTTAGTATTTGTTTTCGTGTCATTGGGTCAATTTAGGTGGTTTAAGAGATGATTTCACTCTGAGCCGTTGAGTGTTATCTATCTCATTGTGGTTAAAAAATGCAATGGTTCTCGATTGGATAGCGTTGGATATACCTTGTGTTCCAAGTCTATGGAGGTGAATGTAATGTGTCTTTGATTTGGTTGTAACTTTGATTTAGTGAATGAAAAGTTGATGTTTGAGCCAAAAAAAGAAAAAAAAAACTGTTTAGATTGTCGTCGAAGTACAAACCACACTATTGGAACTTTGGTAGTGACAAGTGACAACACATCTGCTAACCAAACTCAATGTCTCCTCCGGAAAACAAGATTACAACAACTAATATAGCGTTATATGTATGAGGCCCATGTAAAATAGTTGGGCCAAGAACAAGAATCATAGGCATGTAATCCTGGTCCAGGGTGACGAACACCACTCAGAAATAGATAGTTTATAATATTCTTGTAGATAGATTCATCAAGCCCAATAATTTTCTGGTTTAGGATTCAAAAAGTAGATTAATAGTAGTATTGTTGACTCAAAACAAACTTATAATTTATAGAATTAAAAAAAAATTGTCAATAATAAAAAATTTGATTTAATTTCTGTTAGATTAATGAAATTCAGAATATTTACGTGAAAGCATATATATAGATGATAATCATCTGATTTATCTTCTACCATTATTTTTAGTGTTTTCTCATGATATCAATAACTAATATATTAAATATACAGAGATCTCTTATATCTGGTTGTGATTTTTACTAAATAAATAACAGAACCAAATAAAAAGAAGAAGAAAAAAAAAAAGAACACATGGAAGAAGAAGAAGTCCTGCTTCACTCACCTTTCGCTTTCTCTATCCCCTTAACAGAGCTCCCCCACATTGCTCGAACGGTCGTCATAAATTCCTTGTTACCTCGAAAATCCAAAATCCCCATATCCCTCCAATCTTCTATCCAAAATAAACATATAAATTAACATTTTTTTGGGGTTTTTTATTATAATTATTAATAATTCGATTCCCCAAAAAAAAACTTTGCCTCATCATCTTCGAACTGTTCCCACGTCCATAAGAGTTTTTCGAGGAGCTAGAGAAAGAGCGTTACCCAAGTGCTTCATCTTCATTCTCTTAACACTTAGGTAACTTTTATCTTTTCTTATCTCAATTTCTTTGAACAAAACCGAATCCATTTTTTCCACCAATTAAAAAAGAAAACACAAGAACTTCGTTTCACGTTCATGTTTGAAAAAGGAAAAAAGACGAATATATACAGTATAATATAATGATGTTTGTTTGAATTGTGGTTTGTTGACAGTGAGCCCATTTGTTTTCCCGAAATAGGTTAAGAACTTAATAGTATAATAGAATAAACACTTCGTGGCAACGAATATAGTCTTATACAATAATGGTTAATGGAAATGAAATTGGACCTTCGGTCCTAATGAAAAGCCAGCTTGCGTTTCTTGAGCATTTTAAGCCAAAAAAAAGTTTGAAAATTTCTATGCATATTATATAACTGGAACTAAAGAGTCATAGAACCATTCCGGATTTAGATCATCTATCTATTTTTAATATTTGTGCTGCATTATTTGATCTCTAAATATAATAAAATTACAAATCTGTTATGAATATGCCGACGTGAGAGTAATCAATAATGTAGTCGATTTGTAAGTTACAGTGTGACGTTTTCTCAGAAGTTTATTTAGATGTATTTTTTTTTTAAAGGATAGGTGTTGGACTGGACAGGTCTCAAGGAGAAGCAGAAAGAGATCAGGTTCATGGCTCCTGCATTTGGCAAATGTTTCATGTTCTGCTGTGCTAAGACCTCCCCGGTATGTCCGAGCTATTCATTTGTCAATTTATTTACAATTGGGTAACGTAATAGATTTTGGATTATTTTAGTTGATAGTGCTAGTGTTTTTGCACCAAATTATATTATACTTTTTGGTGCAAGCACCAAATTATTTAAAAGTGACGAAACTGAATCGAAAAAGTAATGAACTAATGCTGATTAAAAAAAATGCTGACGCGTAGAAGCCAACTGGCGAGTCGGTTACAAAAACATGACCGCGTCAGCTCGTAGGCTTGCCTTGGTTGACTTATCCTTCTATGCCATTGGCCACCAGCCCATCGGAAAAGACGCAGACCAAATTTGCTTTATATATATAGCCTTTACGGAAAGAACCAAAAAAAAAAAAAAACTGATCATTTGCCACGCTGCGTTTTGTTTACTTTTTTAGCGATCAGTTTTATGGTCAAACTATAGTAATTTATTAGTACTAGTAAAAATGACTTACAGCGTCAATCAAGAAGATCAACATATACATACATGTAGTGGTAGCATGTCATGTATAGTTGACTTAAATATATTTTGATGAAAATTAATTTCTGATGATGAGGGGCATCTTGGCGCTGGTGATGGCATGTTAAACTCATGCTTTCTCTAATTTTGTTTTGTTTTGTTTGTAATCCCATGTTTATACCATATCCTGCATGATGATTTCTGATTACTATTCGTATGAAAAAAAGTTTTCCCAAACAAAAAAAATTGATTGATGTAAACCCAAAATAAATAAAAAAGTATTCTTTTAATTATTGGGTATGAGAAACCTAACACAAAAACTGTACCACTACATATATAAAGATAAAGAAGTCAAATGAACTGTTGTAGTCAAATAAGGTATAAACTGGGGTGAAATTTTATTTTCTATATATATTTTTTTACTTTCTTATTTTTTTCTTTACCTCCAAAAAAAAGCAAATGGATTTTTATTGAAAAAAATCATCAGTACCACGGAGAATATAGAACCTAAAAATATATTCAGAGCATATGTTTCATTCTTTTACTCCCCATACCATCCACAAAGACATAAGCACATGCTTATTCTCTCTTCCTCAATCAACATATTCACCCCCCCCCCCCCCCCACACTATTAAAAATAGTTTCCTCCAATCATTTTTTTATTTTATTATAATATAATCTTCCCATTTTTGTGGAGTTACTTTTTTCCCCTTGGAAGAAACTTTTTTATTTTGGTAAAAGAGTTGAACACACACACCAAATGGGCATAAGAGAGAGAGAGAGAGAGAGATCACAGGTCTATAAATACCTACTAGCCCAAGACTAATCCCATCACACACAATTCACAACGAAAAGAAAAGCATTAACTGATTTTCACATTCTTCGATAAGGATTTCTTAAACTTCTCCCTCTGCTTTTGTGTAAAAAAAACAAAAACCAAACCTTCAAAGGTCCCTTTCTCAAATCATCATCATCATCATCATCAGATCCCAAATTCATGAAATTCATTACTTTTTTTTTTTTGTTTTTCCTTCGATTTCACCCAATTAAAACTACCTTTTTTTTTTGTTTTGTTACTATTTAGGAAGGAGACGAAATGGACACAGACTCGTACGAAGCCGCCATTACAGGACTCAAGGATCTTCTCAGGTACGCACACTCTCTCTCTCTCTGACTCAAAAAGGACAATTATTTCATCAACTTGTCGGTCATATCCACTGTTCATCTTTCAAACGCTTTTTTCCCAACAATCATCATCATCATCATCATCATGCTTAAACGGCAAAATCAACGCCATCGCCATAGCATAAACTCTTGCGTTGAATCGGAAAAATAAAATAAAAAGTTGCGTTTGTTTTTGATTTCCGCGTTTTTTGTTTTGATCAAAGAAAAAGTTAAGTAGGGATGTCATACACGTGGATTGATCTTAGCCGTTGATCACTAGATCCTACTTCTTTGCCTTGGGGATAAAGTTTTTTTTTTTTCACAATTTAATTATCTCTGTTTTTTTTTGTTTTTGGTTAATGGGGTATATAGTAAAAAAGCGGATCTTGGAAACGTAGCAGCCGCGAAGATCATAGCGTTGACGGAAGAGCTAAAGGAGATCGATTCAGACAACTCAGACGCGATTGCACGAATCAAGTCTGGTTTCACCCATTTCAAAACTGAGATATACTTGTGAGTATATATCCTTTTTTTTTTTTTTTGTTAATTTTGTTTAAAAAATTAGTTGTGAGTATATTACTAAAACTTTATAATGGGTTGGTTATTTTAAGGAGAAAGAATATAAATTTAATTCGTTTTGTTCTTCTGTAAAGAATTTTTCATGACGGTGAAATGGAATCAATTGGTCCATATCCTTTTTTTTTTTTTTCTATATGTGCTTTGAATAAAGCAAACACATATAAATGATAGGAATAGTAGGATAGTGCTCTATCAACTTTTTTATTTTGTTTGGGGGTATCCTTCTTTGTGTATTACAGTTTTATTCATCGGATAGTGCTAAAAAAAAAAAGTTATTAATTAAAAAGCTTATTAATTTAGTCGGATCGTGCTTAGTATTCATAAAGGGCTATAATGGGATTCAATTAGTATATGCAGTAACAGATACATATACACTATGAATTTTATAAGGTTGATTTCATTATTATTATTATTTTTTTGATGAATGTTTTTACTACAGGAAGAATGATGCTCTGTTTAATGATCTTGCCAAGGGTCAGAGCCCAAAGGTTTTCTCTCTGTTCAATTACTTTTTTTTCTTTCTTATTTGACTAAATAATACGTAAGAAAGACTAAGAGAAATTGGTTTAATAATACGTACAAAAGAGTATGAATGCTTTAATCCAACGTCTGATCTTGACTTTATCAATACTAAGCTAACGCAATTCTTAATATGGACCCCGGTCCACCTTTCTTCTTTTGATAGATTAAAAGTTTGATTTTTTTGTTTAATAAACTATAACAATTATAAAAAATTTGAATTTTTTTTCTAATGACTTTGTTGTTGCAGTTTTTGGTATTTGCTTGTTCGGATTCTCGAGTTTGCCCATCTCACATCTTGAATTTCAAACCTGGTGAGGCCTTTGTTGTCAGAAACATTGCCAATATGGTTCCACCCTTTGACCAGGTTCCCATACCCTAAACCCATTTCACAATTCTTCTTCTTTTATCATAATTACATCACACAAGAATTGTCTTCCCTCAACTATTATAAGTAACAACAACACATTGGCTTTGTGAATAATATTTCAGAAAAGACACTCTGGAGTTGGTGCCGCCGTCGAATACGCAGTTGTACATCTCAAGGTACGTTTAGTCCTATTTTTTTTTTAAGGATAGACACTTAGATTAATAAGATTAAATAAGCTATAAACTTTGTTTCTTTCTAGTCAGTAATCAATCACCCAAAGTTTGGCTCTTTTTTTGATTGTGCTCATTATTAAAGTCGTTGGTTATGTCATTTTGCTTGCACATGGTTTATTTAGTTAGTACTACTAAAAGTTGATGGTCTATCTAGTCACTGTGTTTTTTGGACCCATCTCTCTCATCCACCAAACCCTCTTCTCCTTTTTTTTGCCACTTGGATTATCCTTTTTAAAGTAAAGTTGAATCATTTTTGGATAATGTTTGAGAATTGAAATGGGTCTTAATGCATCAATTTGCAGCTACTTTTTTATTCTTAGGCAACAGTTGTATTAATATTGTTAATTTATTTGTAGGTGGAGAACATTCTGGTGATAGGCCATAGCTGCTGTGGTGGCATTAAGGGACTCATGTCCATTGAAGATGATGCTGCCCCTACTCAAAGGTAATTTAGAGAACTGATTGATCTTGACTTGTCCTGAGTTATGAATCAAGAGATCACTAACGCAATGCCATAAATCCTCTAAAAATGACAGTGACTTCATAGAAAATTGGGTGAAGATAGGTGCAGCAGCGAGGAACAAGATCAAGGAAGAACATAAAGATTTGAGCTATGATGATCAATGCAACAAGTGTGAGAAGGTAATAAATAACAACAACTCTTTACTGTTTAATGTTCTTGATAAGAGAGACAAATGCTTATTAAACGAATGTTAATTTTGTGTTATCTTGTGCAGGAAGCTGTGAATGTGTCGCTTGGAAACTTGCTTTCGTATCCATTCGTGAGAGCGGCAGTGGTGAAGAACACACTCGCAATCAGAGGAGGTCACTACAATTTCGTGAAAGGAACATTTGATCTCTGGGAGCTCGATTTCAAGACCACTCCTGCTTTTGCCTTCTCTTAAAATCAAGAGAAGACACTTTTGATTTCAAGGAATTTATAAACTCTTTTGAGATAAGAAGACACTTTGACTCATCTTTCTTCTTCTCTCCATGTTGATGATTCCTCTCCAACTCCTTTGGTTTCATTTCCTTTTTGTTTTTTGTTAATTCAACTTTGCTGCTTATATTTCAAAAGCTCAAACAATAAAAGCTGTAACCAAACGTTTGAAACTTTCTATATTTCGTGTAACTGATGTTCGAACAAAGATTTGAACATTTTCGTTCTTTTTATTTCAGATCATATATCTCTTATGTGTATGCAGAAGCCCATTTACGAAGGACCAACCTAAAGTGGCCCAATTGTGATTGCTGACTTATTAGTGATTTCTCTGCTTTTGCGATCCAAGTAGAAGGAAGATACAGTAATAAGCGGTAGGCAAATCTTGAAGATATTGACATGGACATGGCGTACTGAGAGACCCGCCTTAATCACGATGATCTCGACAGTGTTTCAAAGCTAGACATATGTTGATATAATGAAGAAAGTGGAAGAGTTTCTTGAGAAAGGAACTGTATTAGAAGATGATCATCCTGATTACAAGAAGCTACTCGTGGATTCTAATCAGCTCTTAGTTGATATCGAGGATAAAATAGTCGTTGTTAACAACTTTATCCGTGACATGTACAGACCTAAGTTTAAAAAACTTGAGTTGCCATCTCATGCTACGGAAACACCCTCCTCCTCTTCTTCCTCCTCTGCATCTGGACCCCCTGAACATGATGTAACGCCAAAAGCTGCTTCAAGGAGGACAAATGGTTCTTCTTTTAAGTTCTAATTCTAAAACCAATGTAGATGCCAAGAGGTAGTATACATTATTTCCAAACAGAAATGGTGTAACTCTGTTTATCTTTCTCGTTACATAAGACCTATTGGTTCTGTGATAGCCTAAAGAAAGTAAGACCAAAGGATACCGTTGTGTTTCAACCTCAAACATAACTCCCATTGCTACAAACAGGTGCAAATAATAAGACCTCTCTAGTACCAAAAGACTATTCTTTTAAGCTGGAGATGAGTACAGGTTTTACTAGTTTCCATTTCAAATGTTGGCGAACGAGCTCTTCTTTCTCTTAAAAACGATGACATTTTTCACCTGTCTATTATAGAACTTGAGGACAAAATACTTGGAGAAAACAGAAACAAACCAGGTTCTGGCTAAAACACAAGTATCATACGCACCTTCTTGTCTAAAATGGTCGGTACTACCAGAAAACAGAGTGCGGCTAAAGATTTGGATTTGCAATTGCTACGTTGCTTTCTGTTGCAACCAATCTTTATCCTCTGCTTTTGTTCTTTTACTGTTTGGCTGAGCTTTGTAACACTGTGAAGTTAAGTTACTATAAGTCTATAAAGACTATAACCAATAATAAATTAATAACACTCTGAATAGTGAATAGTATACTTATTAATAATAACGACATTTTATTAAATTTTAAATCATAACATTTTTCAACGAGTGGATTAAAAATAAAGAATTTTTATGGAATTGGAAAGTAAGTTTATAATACAAAGAATTAAAGTGAATATTGAAAACCTTTAAAAGGGTTAAAACGTGTTTTCTATATTTTTAACTGATTTTGTGGATTGATGAGTAGATATTTACGATGAAAGGAAACCTTTCAAGTCATGCTTAACACCAAAACATCTCTTGTTAATTTAGTCATAAAAATGAGTAAGTTTTGAGTTGTGTCACCTTTATTTTTCACAGTTGTGTATAAAACAAATTAAAGTGAAACCCTCTTTTTTTAAAAAAAGATAACTTGAATATTAATGTTTTGACGTGTGATTCAATTGTATTCAAAGAACTAAACTACTAAAACCGTGTAGGATGAAACAAACTCTGTAAAACTCATGGTTGGTATCCAATAATATATATTCTAATTGGCTAATAATTTTAGTAATACTTCTCTTTTTTTTGTTTTTACATGTAAAAGCAATGAAATCAAACTTAATCAACAAGTTAAACTAAAGTCACCCTCTCACAACGTTGGTAACAAAGTCTTGATCAAAATCATTCCTCTATAAATACATCACATACATCTGTGTTTTTCGTCACCAAACACATTTAATTATCATTAGAGAGAAGAAGAGAGAAAAATGGAGAATGTTCAAAACAAAAGAGGAGAAATGGCTGTGATTGAGACAAGTTTCGAAGAACTTCCTTTAGACATACAAACGGAGATACTGTCACGTTTGCCTCTGAAAACCTTGATAAAATGCATACGCACATCAAAGAAATGGGCGTCTCTTATCTGCACAAAAGAGTTCGCAGATCTTTACTTGAGTCGATCGACGACAAAGCCTCGATCCAAAGACAGAAGATCTCAGTCAATTTAAGATGCAAGGAGGGGGGCTAGAGTTATTGTCTTCGATGCTACTTGGATCATGTTGATACTCCTATGCTTATCTAAAGGAACAAGAGAGTCGGTAGTCGGGTCGTCCGTTGAGTATCCGAAACTAGTTTGTTTGGTGCAAAATAATAATTTTAGTCTCTCGACTAATAATACTATAATCTTATTGAGATTGTTCGTTCTCATGTCTATTGTCGTTTGATCTTTTATTTATGCTGAATAATAAATTAATAATGTTTGTTTAATTCATATGTAAACAGTAAACGTTACGTTTGTGACGTTTCTATACTCTGTTTCTCTGGCCGTTGTGAGCCTTTTGATGAATAAAAGTTTTTTATATAACACATTTGGGTATAGCCCTATTATTAATTTGTAAGCTACGTAGACGAATGAATTCACCAAAACATGCATAGAAAACTGCGTCCAAGGTTCATACTACGAAGGCCATAGCTGCTGTGGTGGCATTAAGGGACTCATGTCCATTGAAGATGATGCTGCCCCTACTCAAAGGAAATTTAAAAAACTGATTAATCTTGACTTGTCATGGGTTATATGAATCAAGATCTCTAACGCGATGCAAAAATCCTCTAAAAATGACAGTGACTTCATAGAAAACTGGGTGAAGATAGGTGCAGCAGCGAGGAACAAGATCAAGGAAGAACATAAAGACTTGAGCTATGATGATCAATGCGACAAGTGTGAGAAGGTAATAATAATAAGAACTCTTTGCTCTCTGTGTTATTTTTATGTTAGAGAGACAAATGTGCCTTACTAAACGAATGTGTGTGTTGTCTTGTGCAGGAAGCTGTGAATGTGTCGCTTGGAAACTTGCTTTCGTATCCATTCGTGAGAGCGGCAGTGGTGAAGAACACACTCGCAATCAGAGGAGGTCACTACAATTTCGTGAAAGGAACATTTGATCTCTGGGAGCTCGATTTCAAGACCACTTGATGCAATCTAGAAATATCAACTCATCAAGAATTGGTTCAAGGAAAATCAAGATCAAATTATAAAGAAGTTTCTAGAAGACAATCAATTCAAGGCTACATCAAGAAAGTGTCTAGATACAAATAACCAATCTCCATCAATGATGATTGATAAAATCTCTCAAATTTATTCTTGATTTATTTATGTAATTAATTTGATTTATTTTGTATTTATGTTATTGATTTGTAAATTGAGCCTATATAAGCCCATGTTTCCCTTCATTGTAAATATAGAATATTTTTGGAAAAATAAAAGAGAGAGTTTTCTCACTTTGAAGCTTAGGCTTTTGTTTTACTTGTCTTTTCTATTGTGTGTGATTCCTTTAGAAAACAAGTTGAATTTTTATCTTTGTGTGTGATTCACTTAGATATTGATTTGTGTTCTTATCACAAAGTCATTCCGCAACTTTGTGTGGCGAACTTCGATCCATCATTCATCTCCATCCTATCCGAGTTAGTTAGAGAAGTCTTTTAGACCAGCTATCGACTCACCCCTATTTTGGCTCACATCAACACTCTTGCTTTTGCCTTCTCTTAAAAGAAAGAAAAATATATATATAACTCTTTTGAGATAACAAGACACTTTGACTCATCTTTCTTCTTCTCTCCATGTTGATGATTCCTCCTCTCCAACTCCTTTTGTTTCTTTTCCTTTTTGTTAATTCAACATTTGCTGCTTCTATTTCAAAAGCTCAAACAATAAAAGCTGTAACCAAACATTTGAAACTTTTTATATTTCGTGTAATTGATGTCCGCACAAAAGAATTCATAAAGCTTTACTTGAGCCGATCGACGACAAAGCCTCGATTGTTCTTCGTGGTCTATAAATATCAAAAAACCACGCAGATCAGTTTTTGGACATCCACAAACATAAGTGAGGTGTTGTTTCAGTCTGCTTATCAAGAAGAGGAACCATTGTTGTCTTCTGGTCAGCAACAAGTGCTTCTTTCTCCAGACCCAGGATACGTGGCTTCTTCACCTGTCCGAGGTTTGATATGTCTTCGTTTAAACACAGAGTTTATGATTTTCAATCCGGGTATGTTAGGGGTAGATCTTCACCCCAGCAAAAGGCTCGGCCCAGAAAAAGCCCAAATAAACCTCAAGGGAAGAAGGGGTATTTTGGTCTTTTTAGAGGATAAACCGACACAGTTTCCCATAAATACAGGCGTACGGCGTTCGAGGAAGGGGGTAGCACGAAAGAGGACAGAATACGGATAAAGATATAAGCTCTCTCGTTCAAAGCTTAGAATCGACGAGCTCGTAGCTCATCATTAACCTAACTTTTTGTTACTTTAGCTTGTCTAGCTTACTTTGTAGCCCGTCCTTTTTGTGCCCAACACCGATTTATAAAGAGTATTTCGATCTCCATTTTACCGAACTAAGTATTCTAATTGTGACCGATCTGAGCATCAACAATTTGGCGCGCGAGGTAGGGGGAATCAAGTCGAAATCTTCTTTTAAAGTTTGAAGAACGGATCTACTAAAGTTGGACGAGATGACTGGAACTACGAACGAAGGAAAAAGAGAAGTCGGGTCGTTGGGTGGAACAATAACCCCAAGAATGGATCAGGTAGAGCCCACAATCCTTCCAACCCCGGACGCTCCGAGGAAAGCCGTCACAGTCGAAAGCCCAGAGACGTTTGTCAACGCGACAAACCTGACGAATACGCCGAGCATAGAGGTGACACAGAACCCTGCACAACTTGCCCTGCAAAGCAGTCAGCCCTTCTCTAGCATCGACGAGCTATACTGCGGGATACTAACATGCCTTGATCAGCAGGAACAACGGACCAACACTCGACTAGACGCACTCACCGCAGCGTATGTCAGTTCTCAGGAGGAAATCAACCACTTCCATGCCGCTCGACAAAACCCGGTAAACCTTCTCTCGATCGGGAAGATGGTAGGACCACAGGTGCAAGCTAATGAGCTTGAGCGTAACCCTCTCATACACGTCGACGACCAAACCAGCAGGGCAAAAAACGCAGAGCTAAAGGAAATCAGAGAGAAATTGCAGGAAATGGAAGCAATCTATATTATGAAAGATGGCCAACTCTCTTCATCTGAGTGACACATCAACAGTGGAGAAAGTGCCACCTGTTTATCCTCATTAAAAGCAAAAAGACCTATTTATGTATTTTATTATTTTTTATATTACAAAAACAGTTTCAATATTTACATACAAAATTTAGAGAAGCTTATAACATGTCCCAAGAAAGCAGATTCATCACTAAAATCTATATTATGAAAGATGGCCAACTCTCTCCATCTGAGTGACATATCAGCAGTGGAGAGAGTCCCACCTGTCTATCCTCATTAAAAGCAAACATACCTATTTATGTATTCTATTATTTTTTATATCATAAAAACAGTTTCAATATTTACATAAAAATTTAGAGAGACTTATAACATGTCACAAGAAAGTAGATGCATCACCAAAAGACAAAAAAGACATCGAGATTAAATGAAAGAGCCACTTTCTCCTCTCGGCGTAAACCATGAATCTATAGATATATGGTTTAGGAGTTACAATTTTGTCAATAGTTTGAAGAGTTGCAGCAGTGATAGAGATATTTGTTAATATTGTAGAGAAATTTATGAAAGTTTGTCCCTAAAAAACATTTTTTTGAAGAAGATTGGAGTTTTGTTCACTATCAAATGGAAGATAATTGAATAAAATTGTAGAATGTTGGTTTAGCAAGAGACAAAGAGGAAGGAGTTTTCATATTCTAATTTCTAATATTTAGAAGTTGTCAAAAAGAAAATTAAATGAAATTCTTATAAAAAAAAAACTTCTAGAGTTATATTCAAGAAATTGAAGAGCTAACATGAAACGAAGATGTCTATCTTAATTATATCTATTAAAGAGTTAACCAAGTTGCAATCTTGATAAATTAAAATCTTAGTATTTCATAATATACAACTGAGAAGCTAAAAAACTCTTTGTTACAAAATATGCATCCTTAGATCAATATTTCATTTGGAATATTTTTTTACAAGTTTTAGACAAAAATTGAAAAATGTTTAAGCTCTCAAAACAAAGTTTTCCATGCATGTATCTAATAATTCAATTGCAAAATGAGAAACTATTTGAAGTATTAAAAAAAATAAAAATCAAAATTAAAATTTTCAAGATTTCTATAATTAAAAAATAGATAAACTCTACATAAAAAAATCAAATTAGTACCAAAATTGTTTCAAAAACGGTAAGTCATAAGCCCGCGTATAGCGCGGGTATTCATCTAGTATTCCATAAAGTGACAAGCAATGCACCAGAAGTGGACCTCGTATTTGAAGCAACACAGCGAACTCCGTTCTCAAGAAGACTTGTGACCACGACGATGCGACGACCGGTCAAGCCAAGACTAGGCTACTACGATGGCACTGCCGACCTGCGAGACTTCCTGCGCACATTTGGGGTATCTCTCGGCCCCCTGCAATTCAGCCCGACGGAGTATGAAGCCGGAGCATGTCAAGTCTTTGCTGAGCATCTGACGGGCACTGCCCTAAGTTGGTTCTCATGGCTCCCATATGGATCGATTGACAGTATCAAGGACCTAATAACCGAATTCTTGAAGCAATTCTCGGTTCTGATGGAGAACAAAAACTCTCACACCGACCTCTATGCCCTGACACAGGAGCGCCAAAAATCGCTTCGGTCATTCATAGGACGATTCAAGGAAGTCGTCGTCAACGTTTCAATTCCAGACGCAGCGGCTATCGTCGCACTCAAGAACGCCCTATGGTATGAATCTTGATTCAAGGAAGAGTTGTCCTTGTCACACGTGGAAACCATAGCCGATGCAATGTGCCGAGCAGCAAAACATATTGAGCTCGAGGAAGAAAAGGTCGTCAACACTAAGAAGCACGCAATGGCAAAGAGCACCGTGACCGAGGAGCCAGCGGTTGTAGTTCCAAAGGTCGAGCACGTCGAACCCCGACAGCATTTCACTTGGAATCAAGATCGGACTCGTTGGACATTCGCGATCGGTGACGACGCACAACTGAAACAACCATGGAACATATACGTCCGGAAAGAAGGAGGGGAGAGCAGCACGATGCAATATTGCGAGTACCACAAAAGCAACACTCATGCAACTGAAGAGTGTCCCTACCTCCAAACGATCTTGATGGAACGATTCAAAAAGGGCTCAATAGTCGTTGAATCCGACAGAAGCAAGGCATCCCGACCTGGAAGATACGATACCAAGCGAACCGAGAACGTTCCCCGAAAATTTGTAAAGGACTCCAAGATTCTTGATGACTAAAGTGGAGACGACATGGAAATATCGGACGGCACCACTAACGAGAAGCGACCACGCGCGGATCACAAGCTCGAGCGACACCCCCCCAACCAAGGCGACGGATAAATATGATTATGGGGGGACTAGCAGGGTGTAACGACTCATTCAGGTCGATAAGAGACTACACCAAACAAGCCCAGATGAAGAAGTCTTGGCCATCAAGGATCAACTCCAAAAACACGCCAATATCCTTCGACAATAGCGATCTAGAAGTTGTTAGATCTGCCACACAACGGTCCGTTGGTCGTCGAACTCCTGATAAACAAGAGTCAAGTCACGAGAATCCTGATCGATACCGGAAACTCGGTAAACGTGATCTTCAGAAACATTTTGGCGCAAATGGAAGTCAGCGAAAGTGATATCATGCCATAGTGCCATTCGCTAACTGGATTCGACGGTGACTTCCTCATGTTAGTCGGTACCATCGACCTGCCAATCTTTGTCGGCGCGGTATTCTCAGTTTGCCGTCATCGACAAACCCACCATATATAACGTCATCCTGGGAACCCCATGGCTCCACAAGATGAACATAGTCCCGTCGACGTACCACCAGTGTGTCAGGTTCCCAACCCTGAAAGGCGTATACACATTACGTGGTAACCAACAGAGTGCGAGGGCATGTTTTCTGATTGAACACAAGATTCGTACGACAATGAAGTTATAGCAAACAAAGGAACGGGTCGGCGACGACAGCTCGTCACCAACCGATGGAACGCCGACTCCAATCCAGCAAGGCGTCTTGTAACAGAGGAAGTGAACCTCGACGAGACTGATTTGAAGCGGTGTGTAAATATCAGAACGGAGATAACTCAGGCCATGCGCGACGAACTGATTCTTTTCCTCAAAACCAACATTGCAACTTTCGCATGGACAATGGCCGACATTAAAGGAATCGACCCAAACGTTACGACTCATGAACTCAACGCCGGTCAAGCAGAAACAACGCAAGCTAGGTCCGGAGAGGTCATAAGCAGTAAACAACGAGGTAGACAAGCTCCTCGGCGCCGGGTCCATAACAGAAGTAAAATACCCGGAATGGCTAGCCAACCCGGTGGTCGTCAAAAAGAAAAATGGGAAATGGCGAGTTTGCTTCGATTTTACCGACCTCAACAAAGCCTACCCGAAGAACAGCTTTCCATTACCACGGATCGACCAACTTGTTGAAGCAACCACGGGAAACGAGCTGTTGACCTTCATGGACGCCTTTTCGGGGTATAACCAAATTCTAATGCACAAGGACGACCGGGAAAAAATATTGTTTATTACCGTCAGGGGAACCTATTGCTATAAGGTCATGCCCTTTGACTTGCAGAACGCGGGGGCAACTTATCAACGACTAGTTAACAAGATGTTTGCGGAACAACTCAGCAAAACTATGGAGGTGTACATAGACGACATGATCGTCAAGTCACAGCGCGCCAAAAGCATATAACTCATCTCCGGCAATGCTTCGACACTCTGAATAAGTATGGGATGAAGTTAAATCCGACTAAATGCACGTTCGCAGTCAAGTCTAGGGAATTGCTCGAATACCTGGTGACCCAACAAGGTATTGAGGCCAATCCCAAGCAAATCAAGGCAATCGTCGACCTACCATCACCGAAGAACGCCAGAGAAGTGCAGCAACTGACTCGACAAATCCTTGCCCTGAATCGCTTTATATCTAGATCAACGAACAAATGCCTGCCATTTTATAATCTCCTCAAGACTAAGGGAAAGTTTGAATGGAATGAGGCTTCCCACGACGCGTTTAGCAAACTGAAGAGCTATTTGTCAACACCTCCGATACTTGCCAAGCCGGAACTTGGTGAAGTTTTGTTTCTTTACATCGTCGTTTCCGCATCAGCGGTCAGCGGAGTGCTCGTTAAAGATGACCGCCGAGAACAACGACCAATCTTCTATATAAGCAAGTCCCTTGACGACGCTGAAACTCGTTACCCAACAGTTGAAAAGGTCGCTATGGCCGTCGTCACCTCGGCAAGAAAACTCCGACCATATTTCCAGTCGCATACCATCGTCGTCCTATCTAATCAACCCTTGCGATCTATTTTGCACAGTCCGAGTCAGTCCAATCGATTGACGAAATGGGCGATCGTGCTCAGCGAGTATGATATCGAGTTCCGTACCCGTCCAACCACTAAATACCAGGTGCTGGCTGACTTTTTGATTGAACTACCATTGGACGGAACTGAGCCAACACCTACCAACCCAACAGACGGACAGTGGACCCTGCATGTCGATGGCGCGTCCTCTCACCTGGGGTCTGGCGTGGGAAATTTAGGAACAATCCTTCCGTGTTCGGTTCTAGGCAACCAATAATGTCGCTGAGTATGAGGCACTCATCACCTAGCTCAAGCTGGATAGCAGAATGCAAATCAAGCGAATCCGAGCTTTCTGTGACTCTTAACTCGTCGCCGACCAGTTCAATGGCGAGTACGATACTAAAAGCGAACCAATGGCTGCTTACCTCGACATAGTCAGGATCTTGTCCAAGCAATTTGGCGAGTTCGAACAAATAAAGATTCCCAGGGGAGACAACGCTCCAGCCGACGCTCTAGCAGCGCTCGCTTAAAAAGCGGATCCAGACCTCCAACGTCTTATTCCAGTCGAAAGCATTGACACACCAAGTATCAAAGAGGCCCACGCCGAACCCTGCCTTGCTCTCCATCAGCTAAACAAAATCAGAATAACCTGGAAGACCGTGACTTCAAGACGAACGTTTGAACCTCCTTCAGATGATGACGAGACGGATTGGCGTGTGGAGATTTGCGCCTATGTCGCAGACGGCGACGTGCCAACAGAAAAATGGACTAAATGATGGTTAAAACAAAGACCGCCCATTACACTTTGATGAAGGAGCATTTACTTCGGTGGACCGCATCAGGGGCCTTGCTGTTATGTCTAAACGAGTCATTATGGAAACTTATGAGGGAGCCGGAGGTAACCATTTAGGTGGACGAGCCTTGGCACTACGAATCAAGATGCACGACCACTACTGGTCGACAATGATTTCCGATTGCGAAAAGTTTGTGGCCAAATGTAAGAAATGCTGGCGCCATGCCCCCATCATCCATCAGCTGATCGAGCTACTGCGAGCCGATATAGCTCCATATCTTTTCATGCGCTGGGCGATCGACATAATCGGCCCGCTACCCGCTTCAAGACAAAAATGCTATATTCTCGTCCTCACCGACTGTTTCACCAAGTGGGTCGAAGCCGAATCCTACGCCAACATCAAAGCCAAAGACGTCCAACTCTTCGTATGGAAATATATCATCTGCCGTCACGACTTGCCTTATGAAATAGTCACCGGTAATGGCTCGCTGTTCATCTCCCTACAATTCGAGGACTTCTGCGCAAAGTGGCGAATCAAGTTAAGAAAGTCAACGGCGATATACCCACAAGGAAACGGGCAGGCCGAAGTGATGAATAAAACTATACTCGACGGCATGAAGAAAAGGTTAGACGCCAAGAAGGGTACTAGGGCCGACGAGCTCAATGGGGTACTGTGGTCCTACCGTACAACCCCGCGACAGGCTACAAACCAAACTTCCTTCTCTCTGGCCTATGAGATGGAAACAATGGTGCCGGCCGAGGTCGGCAGTACAAGACTTCGCCGAACAATGCTCGTCCAAGATACCACACTCTATAGTCAGATGCTTCTGGACAGACTCGACGAGTTAGAAGAAGAACGCGACAAGGCACTTATGCGAATTAAGAGCTACCAGCTCGCTGCGGCCAAATATTACAACAATAAGGTCCACAATCGACACTTCGATGAGGGGGATCTTGTTTTACGGAAAGTGTTTGAAAACACCGCCGAGCCAAACGCCGGAAAATGGGGGCCAATTAGGAAGGTCCATATCAGGTGTCCAAGGTCGTCCACCCCGATATCTACGAGCTCCTAACGATGAGCGGCGAGCCTGTATCTAGATCTTGGAACTCCATGCATCTAAAGCGCTACTATTACTAAAAAAAACAAACAAAACAAAAGAGGAAAGCTCGGGGAGTATATAGGCAGTCCCGTTTACGGGACACAGCTACCGATAATATAATTTTCTTATGCTTATCAGTGATCCGCCAAAGTTTTAACGAATAATTTATGTCATTATCCTGGCATGATAACGAATCGACGTTCTGACGTTTTACCTAAGCCGAGTCGCAACTCGCAAATCAGGGGTAAGCCGATCCTCATGAATCACACCTGATTTAAACGGACAACTTGTCGAGTCACGAATGACTCAACTTCCAACGTTTTACCTAAGCCGAGTCGCAACTCGCAAGTCAGAGATAAGCCGATCCCCACGAGTTGCATTTGATTTAAACAGACAACTTGTCGAGTCATCAATGACTCGACGTATGACATATCTAGCAAGCCGAGTTGCAACTCGCAAATCAGGGTTAAGCCAACCATCGTGCGTTACACCTGAATAGCTAAAACAATAAAAGCACAATATACCGATCCCCAACCCGGCAAAAGTTTAAAATGGGAGCCGACCCCATTACAGCACCTACCCAAAAAAAAAAGAGGGGGGGGGAGAGAGCGAAAAGAAAAAAAATCGGACGACCAAACACCCCGCGCGAAGACCCACTCTTCAAATCCCTAGGTTGGCATTGGAGGGTTCGTCGAACTCCAGCCCGCCGATAGTTATCTGCCAAAAGCGGCATGATTCCTTCAATTCTTTTAGCCTATCCATCGGGACAACGGCACCTCTGGAGACCATCTTCTCGAGATAAGAGTAGCCCCTCGACACGGCTGCTCTCGCAAAAGTAGTGATCTCTGCTCTCTAGCTTATTGATGTACCGCCACAACATATCAACCCGAGTTTGGTAAGCGTCGAGCTCCACATGGTCTTCGAACGGCGTCTTACCAATAGGTTCAAGGTCGCCCTCCTCGAGATCGGGAACCTCCGCTTCAGCCAATAACGCCTCACAGCGAGTACGATCCTCAAGCAGTCGGTCCCATCTCCATTTAGGGATGAACAGCCCGTCGTCGATCAGAAGCTCGAGATGCTCCACAGTCCCGTCTACACGGCAAAACTGGAAATGATGTTCGAACATATGCCGCGTAGCTATGATGTAGTTCCTCAGCCTCTGAATTCGAGCGTGGTAATACTCGACTTCCGAACGGATCACGTCATCGGATCTCACAGCGAGTCGCTCTCGCGCCCTCCTCAACCATGCCGACCTCGTTGTTACAGGCATCAGAGCAACATTACCTATTTATAGACAAACTGCCTCTCGAGAGCAAGTAAAAAAAACACAAACGAATGAAGTATGCACGCTTGGAGGATTCATTTTTAGAATGGAAGACGCGATTTCCCAAGGGCGAAACCAATCAAGTAGCCCTGGAAAATCACACCCATTAAATGGCATGCACATTTAACGAGACGATTAAAAGAGCACTTAATAAAGCATTAAATGCGTTAAAATCGTTAAGGAAATTCCATAGGTTCAAAGGGAGTCGATCCCCACAGCATGGCGACAAAAAAAAAAGAGAAATAACAAAGGGAGCTGACCCCTTTAACACGACAGCCAAAGTTAACAACATGATAGTGGGAGCCGACCCAAAACGGCGAGAACATTGTCAAACCAAACCAACAACCGGTGAGTCGTGCTCAAGTTCACCCTGCCCTTACGGCTGGACGACGACCTGACCATCCTGCCCTTCTGCACGGACGAATTGTTCACCCTGTCCCGCTTGGACAATTGGCTCACCTTGCCCTTCTACTTGGGTGGCAGCATTGTCGCTTTGCACCTCGGTCGTCTCTTCCAGCGCCTCAGTCGTCTCATCCTGCGCCACCGTCGCCTCTTCCTCGTCACTAAACGCCCCGAGTTCAAATTCACGACAAACTTCGTTATAGCCCGGCGACCTGACCCATTGTACCTCCGGAGGGGGAGTCTCGAAACACATCGGCATGTCAAAATCTTCGTTAGCGATATCGGGAATGAAGATCTATTCGACCTCCGCCTTAAGTTGGGCAGCCACATCTTCAATCCTCTCGATGACCCCATCAGCTAATAGCGAGATTTGCCCGTCCGTAACGAGTGTCTCCAGCATGCGCTTATTCCCGACAGCCTGGTTGTATTCCAAGAATTTATGTCGTGATGCTTCGAACGCGTCGATATAATTCTTGTGCTTGGTCAGGAACCTTTGCGCACGATTGGCAAGATGACGATAAGAGCTCATCTTAATGTACAAGCCGTACTCATCTCGACGAGCCCGCAGCCTCGTCGTCTTCGACTCTAGCGCAACCTTCAGCTTGTCACGCGACGACTCAGCAGTCCCCAACCGAATGCGAAACTCATCCCTCTCAGCTACCAGCTCATCACGACTGTGTTCAAGTTTTGCAACTTGATCATTCAGCTTCTGTTTAGAACGGAGAGCCTCCTCCAGTTGTCCTTCGAGCCGCTTCACCCTCTCGACAGAAGCATCAGGACGCTTGGCAGCAGCAGCTTCTAACTTGCGAATGTCCCGGTCGTATCGGGAAATCGCCTGGTTGATCGTCGCAATAAGCTACGACCCAAAAAAAAAACAACTCAGTCAACATATTGAAGAAAAATGACCAAACACAGTAATATCCGGAAGATAGCAAACTTCAAAATACGTCCTCGCAACATCGACGACCGAGTTTTTCTCCTTCATCCGGTCGACCGAGGTGAGATTCCCCGTGCCGAAATGAATTTTGCAAAATAACTCCGCACAGGAGAGCGAGTCGTTCGGGAAGGCACGAGCCGCCATCAAATAACGGGAATCCCATTCATAACCCCCTTTTCTTGGCCTCTTGGCCGCTTCAGGAACAATTTTGTCTTTTATATATCTTTTATTCATAACATAAAAGAGGTTCATAAGCTAAGCTCTGATACCAAATTGTTATGAACCTCTTTTCTTGCTTGTGAATTAAGAAAGATGTAAAAGCTTAGCTCCCTCTTAACCCTAATTCTCTCTTACAGATTAAAGTTAATTCTTGGGGCTTGGTTTCTCATTCATCAATAAAGACCATCATTATGTAGGCCTTGATACAACTTAATCAAAACCTTAGTAAAATATAGTAAATACTTTAACGTAGAATGGAAATTATGAAAACCAAATTCATAAACTAAAACACCAAAACTAATTAAATAAAATGTCCTAACCGGTGACCTAATCAACCTAACCGTAGTCTTGTATCAAAAAGTCTTTAACATATGGGTTAGAAATGAAGTCGCAGGAACCTGGTCAAGGAACCGCATTGAGATCCCTCTTTTTGATGATCCTATGCCGTATTTTTTCAGAGGTACCACCAGAACAGGAAAACTTGTTTTCTCAATGAAGAACTATTTGCACAAGATTGATGGCAAAATATCAATCTGTGTTTACTATTACGATCCAGAGACAGAAGATCTCAGACAATTTAAGATGCAAGGAGTGGAGAAGGGTCATTGTCTTCGATTCTACTTGGATCATGTTGATACTCCTATGGTATCTAAGAGTTGGTGATCGGGTCGTCCATTGAATATCCGAAACTGGTTTGTTTAATGCTAAATAATAAAGTTAGTCTCTCGACTATTAATACTATAATTTCACGTCTGTTGTCTCGTTAAATTTTAATTTATGCTAAATAATAATGTTTGTTCAGTTCCTGATGTAACGTTACGTTAGTGACGTTTCTATACTCTGTTTCTCTGGCCGTTGTGAACCTTTTGATGAAATAAAAGTTTTTTATATAACACATTTGCGTATAGCCCTATTATTAATTTGTTTTTTTTTTTTTCTAAAAATCATCACTTCGAATAAATCACTCTTCGACTAACCAAATCATTTTTCTTCTTCTGGCCAGTCCATTTCTTTTTTCTTCGATGATCTTTTCTTTCTCTTGGTGAGAAGGAAACAAAAAAACTCGAATGTTATTAGAAAAACACGTCGCCGTAGAGAGAGATATCACCAAACGGGTAGCACCGCCCAAGACGCGAAACCCAAAACCAAAACTCCAATCAAAAACACGGTAGAGAGAGTTGGCGACGCGTTTTGAGATGATGCCGCAGAATAGCTAACCGCTTCGGGTTGGAGTCCCTTCGTTGCACTCTTCACACTGAATTTAATTTGTAAAAGCTACGTTGACGAATGAATTTGACCAAAACACGCAGAGAAAACTTTGTCCATAAGATTCATACTACGAAGGCTTTGATTCGGCCCATATGATTTGTGGGTAGAACTAGCCTTAATTCAAGCTTTTGAATCATATATTTTCTTTTCGTTATTATTACTCGGACTCACACCTCCACGATGTCGCGAGAAATTATTTTAGAAAAAAGTAAATAAAATTTAAAAGTTTAAAATTATAAATTATGAAATTATTTGAATATAATAAAATAGTTTGAATACATAAATTAAACATAAACTGTTACTTAAAAACACAACCATCAAAATGAAAACTTGTAATAAAAAATAATATGTAGAATAGACGCAACTTTGCAAAAAAAATATTGTTTAAAGTATTATAAATATAATTTTTTATGAAAAATTATGGTAAAGCTACAATTAAAAAATCATTATGACAAAGTGATCCTATCTGAGAATATTGAACTAATGGTTGTAATGAGTAAATATAATTTTTTATTAAATAATTATAATTAAAAAAAATAATATAAAATTTGAATATTAAATTAGTTTTTAACAAAAAGTTAAGATAAATAGACGTAACGCAAAAATTCTATATTCAGTTTTATTAAATTTCTATATTGCTATAATTATTTCTAAAATTTTAGTTAGATTATAGAATAACGTTGAATATTAGATATTAATATTCAAATTATTTAGATTTAACATAACACGAAAAATTTGTTTCAACGAACAATGATTTGTTAGTTATTAATGAAAATACAAATATATAGAAAGTTCAAAAAACATGACTATTTAAATAGACACACCTATTAGAACTAAAAGTTGTGTTGAAAAAATATGAATAAAATATAGTAAAAAGACATAAGTCTAAAATGAAAAGATACAACTGTTTGAGTTAAAAAAAAAGGAATAAAAACAATTTTCTTACAAAAAAATACCAAGAAAAGTCGTAAATGTTGTTTATATTTATTCAGATTGTTATTCTTATTTTTAAATATTAAACTATTTTTTGAACAAAAACTTACGATAAAAACAGACGCAACTGTAAATTCTATATTAAGTTGTATTAAATTTCTCTATCGCTATAATCATTTCTAAAATTTTAGTTAGATTATAGAATCACGTTAAATATTAGATATTAATATTTAATTATTTAGATTCAACATAAAATAGAAATTTTGTTTCAACGAACTTGTTAGTTACTGATGAAGAGACAAATATAAAGAGACTTCAAAAGATATGACTATTTAAATAGACACATCTATTAGACCGAAAAGTCGTGATTAAAAGATATAAATAAAATATAGTGAAAAGACGTAACTTTACAATGAACATATACAACCGTTTGAATTAAAAAAAAAAAGTTATGAAAAGGTATTACGAAAAATCGCAAATATTGTGTCTGCACTTGATTTCACTTAATAACCCATATAAACTGCTTTTAAATAAAAGACATCTTTCTTATCATGTTGAGAAGTCAAATTCAAAAACTCACTATATAATCCATCTAACTCTTGAAAAAAAAAACTCTAGGTATTTTCATAAAATTTTTATATTTAAAATTAACTAAAAGTTATAAATTAGATTCGTCATTCCAAAAATCTTTTGTTAAATCAAGAATTGGAGGAATATTTTTACTTTTAAAAGAATGAATGCCAGAGAATAATTTAGAAAGCTGTAAAAACTGTTGATATTAGAATTTTATATTATTTTGTGTTATGGCAAAAAAATGAAAACAGTTCAAAAAGATAAATATATCTAGATTTCAAAACATATGAATATTCGAATAAACACAACTTTACAGTGAGCAGTTGCAACTTTACAAAAAACCGTTACAATGAACAATCACAGCTTTTTGTAAAACACACAATTTAATTTTTCTACAGATTTTTTTAAAAAATATCCAAAAGGTAAGATTAAAAAAACACAACTTTTGATGGCATTTATTTGGATTGCTATTATATATAGACATTAAATTTTTATATTTAAAATTAACTAAATGTTGTAAATTTGATTCATCATTCCAAAAATCTTTTGTTAAATCAAAAATTTGAAGAGTTTCTTTACTTTTAAAAGAATGAATGCTAGAAAATAATTTTGAAAGTTGTAAAAACTGTTGATATTCAAATTTTATATTATTTTGTGTCATGGCAAAAAAATGAAAACAGTTCAAACAAATAGATTTCAAAAGATATGAATATTCGAATAAACACAACTCTACAATAAATAGTTGCAACTTTACAAAAAATCGTTACAATGAACAATCACAACTTTTTGTAAAAGATACAATTTAATTTTTTTACAGATTTTTAAAAAAATTTATCCAAAAGGTACGATTGAAAAAAACACAACTTTTGGTGGCATTTATTCGGATCGGGTTTAAATATATTGAAAAGTCAAATCCAAAAACTCACTATGTAATCCATCTAAATCTTGGAAAAACACTCTATGTATTTTTATTAAACTTTTATATTTAAAATTAACTAAAAGATGGAAATTAGATTCATGATTCTAAAAATCTTTTGTTAAATCAAGAATTAGAGGAATTTGACTTTTAAAAGAATGAATGGTAGAAAATAATTTAGAAAAATGTATAAATCGTTGAGATTGAAATTTTAGATGATTTTGTGACATGACAAAAAAAATGAAAACAGTTCAAACAGACAAATATATATAAATTTCAAAAGATACGAATGTTCAAATCAACACAACTTTACAGTGCACAGTTATAACTTTTCATAAATAACCGTTTTAATGATCCATCACGATTTTTCGGAAAATATCCAAAAGATAAGATTGAAAAAAATACAATTGTTGGTCGCATTTATTCGGATTGTTATTATTATATAAATTTTCCCACATATTCATTCAGTTTTTTTTTTAAGTATAAATTATCTGTGATAAGATTTATAATGTTTGATGTTTGCAAAAAAGAAAAGAGTTATAATGGTTTTATGTACTGGATATATGTATAAAGTAAAAGTGGCAAGACAAGGCAAGGGCAATCACATATATTGGAAAATTATGCATCAAAATAATATTCGCAATTATGAAAAGACTGACCAAAATAAAAAGACTTGTACCATTATCTCCCACTACTACAAAGTATTTTCTGCATGGGTTAAACATTTTACAAGAAGAAAACATGATAATGATAAAAGTTCTGAAAAAATAAAGCGGCAAGCCAATAGACTTTGCGTGGTGGTATCCTACCTACAACGACAAAAGAAAAAAAGAAGAAAAACTATAAGCCATTTGAAGAACACATATCAAGTTAATTAATCAAGCCCATACATATTTGATATATCATATATGCAACAAAGGCCACAAACTAAGAAACATAACACAAGCCAACATTAATGTTGTACTATTGATTTATGATGCATCGACGACGTGACATCACCTTATTTACATCTTATTTTCATATACGTACATTACATACATAGATTGACATGCCTCAACTTCTTATTAACATTTTTAGAAGCAGCACGTTACTGTACAACATATCAATTACGACATGAACTGTTTCATATAATATTACCTAACAATGTGAAAAAGAAGGAATTATTTATTTCACGGCTCTTCTTAGTTTTTTCTTTTTTAGTATTTAGTTATTATAATTAGGAACATTGACTTGTAAGAAACTGGAGGAGATGCAGAAAAAATGAAAAGAAGAAGCTATAATTTCAGGTAAAGAAGTCTTTGGGGGACATAAACTCATTATAATACTTTGGGACACACCACGTTTGTGAAGGGGACCTTCATCATTTCATATACTATATATTCACTCATATATACAAATTCTAATGTATTAAGGGGCGTTTACATTATCCATGTAATAATGTAAGAGACTTTGATTTTTAGAGACAGTAGCATCCAAGTTCATTGGGCTTTAAGCCTTTTAATAACATCTAATGATGTCTTTAATCTGGTGTTTTAATTGTATATATTGAGCTAGTAAAAATATTAATTTGAAAACTTGTTAAAAAAAGAAGAAAAAAACAATAATTCGGTTTGTTACTCTACTTTTATTTCCTCTATCTTTAACACCTCACTCATAATTTGCCCTTGAATTATGTATTTTCCACTATGAGGAATATTAACCCCACATTGATATAATTGTACTGCAAAATATTGATAATATCAAGTGATGATGATATAACATATAGTTATATATACAAAACATGAATTTTTCACGAAATACCACCTTAGATGAATCTCAATTAAACAAATACCATTAGATAATATAATCTATCTAGCTAATAAAATATCATACTCTGCCATATCTATTTAGTGAAACACTAAAATCACAAAAGTTTATTACTTTTACTGAGATTTTTGTTTTCAACGTAGTTTTTATAACTTTTCTCCAAAAATAGTTAAAGATAATTTTGGGGATTCATATCTTATCCAACACACAGTATTCGGTTCAGGACTAGCTGGAGTTGTGTGTTGCTACTTGCTACTGAGATTGATTAAATAGTTGGATCGCATGTGAACATTTAATAATTAAGACTTTTTGTTCTTGGCAACTAATCACGATTATATATACTTTTTTTTTGTCAACTTACTCTATTTTCTAAAATTTCCGTTTCACCTTGGCGAATGGCGTTTAATTATATATATTTCACCCCAAAATAACTTTAATGGTTAGTAAAAACCTTGATAAGATGTTTTATTTGTATGTACATCAACGAATGGTAATATAAAGTATGATAGAATTGGCCGCTAAAAAGAAGAATTATGGTTAAGCCAATGCAAAATCATTATTCCTAACCAAGAATGCGAAGTGTTTAACTAACTATTTATTCCAACATTCTAAACTTTTTTACTTTAAAGTTTCACATATAAAGCGTCAAATGTAATTTAAAAGGATTTTTTTATGAAATTCACGTAATCTAAGTGACGCAACACAATATTTGGATAATGTTCAGTTATCATATATCACAGTGTTCAACATTATTAAGGTTAATTTCATTTTTCAGTATTCCTTTGACGAATCAAACGATCATATATAGAAAAACATTGGATTCAGTATTAAAAACAAAAACAAAAAGCCAAAAGAAAAAATCTCACATTCTCTTGTTTTATCGATCCAGAAACTCCAAAAATCACCGAATATGTCATACACTTTCATCACCAAAGATTTCTAAAAGAAAAGAAATCACATGTGTAATATGATTACGTACGTAAATAATTATTACTGTACATCAAGGGTGCCTTTTTTTGTAACTTAAAGGAATACTTGGAAAATCCCAAAAAAAAATGTAACATGTGTATGGGACATAATACCCCTCGATGTCGTGACTATTTTCCTCAGTTTTATTAGTATAAAAATGAATTAGACACAGAAAGTCACAGTTCAGTGAGATACGGTCGACTTCGCAACAAATGCAATAATACCAAACAAAACTAAGATTATGTCATTACATGCAGGAATCTTCCACATTTAAGAACTAAAAAAAGTTTGACATACACGGATTAAAATGTATATACACAGTTGTCACATGATGAACGATGCATGCAACAACACATTGTCTCTCTCTCTTGTATCCGGCTTGTTAATTTGATTACGACGTTGGTTAATGGATAATCAATGATTATGCTTCTTTTTCATAAACTTTCTATAAGTAGTAAGATAAGGTAATCAATATTGGTCAGGTGGAGTAATACACTAAGTAATGGTCAGGTGGAGTATATCTTAGAACATTTAACTAGCATAATAATACCCGTGCTTTAGCAAGGGTTGATCTTCTCATTATATTTTTTTTAAAATTAGATAAATATAGCATATATTAACCTCTCTTTTAAGTACCCGTGCTATTGTATGTGTTGAACTTTAACTTATACAAAATTATGTATATATTTTATATATTAAAATAATTTATGATATTTTTTGATTAATTTTTAAAATAATCTCATCATATAATCTTAATATTTTACATTTAACCTGTCGTTATAAAAATCATAACTCAATCTATCATATAACTCATTATATTTAAACTCATATATCGCTTATGTGTGTCTAATTTAAAAGATTTTGTAAAAGATTTGTTTATATTATTAAATTTGTTTATATATTTTATTCCTTAAAAGTGGTATTATTTTTTCAAATTAATTGGTTAATAATAGTGGGAATGATTAAGGTAAATTTTCTGTAGATATTATGGTTTGTGTTCAAGATTCTTTGTTATTATTAATAATACATCTAAAATAATCAAGTGAACCCGTAAATCTAGACTATACAAAGTATACATTTAAATTATTAATGTGCTAATTTTATTACCAACTAATGATCCATATATCTATTATATACAGTAAAATGTCTATAAATTAATAATGTTGGGATTATAACATTTTGCTAAATTATAGTGATATTAATTCATCTAAAAATTAATATTTCTTATTTTAGATAAATATATATTTTAATTGTTTAAATTCTTAAAAGTTAAGAATGGAGACAATTTTAACAAATTAAGATTAAACTTTCAAATGTTATAAATTTATGGTTTTAGAACTGAATTTGTAATATTTAGAAAACATTATTAACAGTAAATTAAAAATTCACTTATACATATGACATACATAAAATTTATATGATAGTGTAAATATACACGGTTAGGCGTGTTTAATCCCAAGATTTTGTTAAAGATTTGTTTTTATTGTTTCATTTGTCTATATATTTTATTTCTTTAAGTTGTATTATGATTTAGAAAGTAATTAATATAGACCCTTAAATTTTGGTATGACTAACGAAACCAACTCATATAACCTAATTTGTAACTAACTAATGTGTCAAATAATAAATGAATAACTATAACTTTATAACCTATAACTATCATTAGGCCTGGGCATTTGGTTAACCGTTCGGTTTCGGTTCGGTTGTGTTCGGTTTTGGTTAGTTTGGATATAGGAATATAATAACCATTTGAATATTTTAGAAATTTCAGTTCGGTTTCGGTTCGATTAGTTGAAGAGATAACCATAACTAACATAAATTATATTGAAATTAACCAAATAAACCTAATATAACCAAAAGTAACCAAAGATAACCGAATATAACCGAAGTTAACCAAAAATACTTACAAAAATATAAAAACAGGGAAAAATATTGATCCGATTTTACAAAATAGTATTTAACTTTGTAAATTCAAAATAATAACTTTTAAATATATTGGATTATTTAAAGTATTTAATTGTTTTGAATGTAGAAATAATTAATATTTTATAGTTTTGCCTAATATTAAGTATATTATTTTGGGTATATTCTAGGTTTTTGGATATTTCGGTTAACCATTTAATTATCAGTTTGTTTCGATTAGTTTGAACATATATAGGATTTTACTAACCATTCGGTTATTGGAGGAACTTCGGTTTGGTTTCGGTTTGGTTCGGTCGGTTATTTGGTTATCGATTATTTTGCCCAACCCTAACTATTATATAGCCTACCAAAAAGAATTTTTGCACTTCCGAAATATTAGATAGGGGATTATAATTAAGTAACCAACTAATTCAGCATTTTAAATTAAAATGTCTATATGGTTATTAGTTAGTGTAATAATTTCGGTAGATGAGTTATTCAATATGTTGATCTCCATCGATACCTAATCCTTTCATAACTATGCTCGGATTATATGATTTGGAACGAAGGAGTGATCATCATCTCTACACAACAATTAATGATGGAAGACAAATATTCTCTTTGATCTAAACATCCCATGTTTTGACTGTTTGGTGAATCTAATAAATTGGTTGCTCATTGATACTCCAATACTCGAACAGAACTCGAGACACCAAATTTTAAAATTCTGACATTAATTAATAGGACTCTTAACTAAATACGTACGGTACTATCTAATGTTTATATACTGATATTATCCAAGCGTCGTCATGTGAGAGTTAATCTCTAGATCATCATTAATGAGATTTGGTAATTATAGTTTCCTCATCAAACCGTTAAATATATGTATGTTCACAGATCTCATCTTGCATATGTATACATATGCAACTTAGCATGTGCATATTAATGTTTGTATATATGAATCACGACAAAGTATGTCTGTCGTATAGCATAGAATCTATATTTTCAACGAGTTCAAGTTCTGTCTTATTTACTCATCAGTATTATATTGTATTTAATAGTTATTCCGCTTCTTAATAACACAACATTTAATGCGATAATTATAGGCTGCCTCTTATAAATATCAAGTTTATAAAGAAGAGAAAAAATCAGGAAAGAGTTGTGGTCCAAAATTATTAAATTGTGTTTCTATACTAATGTCGAACTTCTTTCATCTATTATGTAACTATAGTGACACACATATATATATATGACTTAGTTAAGAGATAATATCAAATAGAGCACTCAATCATATTTTTCAAATATAGTTTTTAACATTTTGTGAAGAAGTTGTATATTTAACATATTGTGTAGTATATTGTAGAATTTGTTTTTAATTTTGATTAATTTATATTAGATACACATAAGTTTTTCTTTCTTTCTTTTTCACAATCTCTTTTTTGTTTTTATTGGTCAACAAAAGAAGAAAAACTTATACTTTATTTTTATCGTATTCGTACACACATAATTTTCATGTCAGTAAATTTACCCAAGAAACATGCGCAGGGGAGCATAAATATTATATGAGACAGTGCCGACAAGGGCCACATTAATGATTTATGAGTGCGAAAGGCTGTAAAACTTCTTTGGCTCATCCGCTCATATATAACCACCAAGACTACGAATGAGTGGAAAAAAAAAAAAAAACATGTTATAAATCCGTGAGATTCGTTTTCTTATAATGCATCGTTAGTTTTACTCATAGTACTCTTGGTTCGATAATAGAAATTCTAACGATCAATATATGTACTGTAATTAACAATTCATTTACACGTAACTTATCACTCCAAGAAGTGAAAACGTGGTTTTTGAAGAGTTTGATCTTTAAGTGCTTTAAATTTGTTGCGTGGTCATGAGCAATTTGTATTCCATCGACCCGCATCTCCCACTAAAAGAAGAGAAAGATCGAAAATAAAGCAAAAGGAGCATGATAAATAAAAGTAGACATCAAAGACAGTGTACCAGCTACCAGTGACCACCAACAGAGCCACGCGGTTATATTTTTAAGATTCTCACAATACTTACTAAACAAGTATGGTAATACTATGTTGTTACTTGTTATGATTGTGTACCATCGTACTTGACTCGCAGTTTAGAAAGATAATGCACGATCAATTCCATTATTAGATTACTACAAGTGTTCGTCTAGTTTGCATTTACTATTATTAAGTAGTATTTCAATTCTATGTGGATTATGCATTACATTTTCACTTCATAGTCCATTCTTTTTTTTTTTTTTTTTGTCAAACCACTTCATAGTCCATTCTAAATCCTTAATTTTGAAGGAAAGGAGTGTCTACATGCATATATATTTGGAGTGTGGGTGAATATTTATTGGCATTGCTTCTTATTTTTTGGCATTGCTTTACAATAAGGTATTATTGCTGCAAAACCATATAAAATATCAATGGCTATATTAATTGGACAAGGTGACAAAACTTACATCCATGTCAATGCCACTGCAAAGAATGTACATGTCATCATCACGTCATGCATACATATTACACATATACATATCTACATATACACACATATGATATGTATGTGGAATTGCATATTTGCATAGATCATCAGTCCACTTATGGGTCTTTTAGTGGCCTGACGCCTGTTTGACACTTTGAAAAAAGTATTGGCGGGGGAAGCTATTAGTTTAATTTTTCGTATCAAAAACTAATACTACTAAAATAATTAAAGTTAAACCTCCTACATTGGGAGACATAATACACAATAAAACGGGGAATGTGGCACTCTACCACCAAAGCTTTTGGTAGGCTTTGGTATTGAATTAATAATATGAATTACCATGAAATTGTCACAACCAAAACCGCTACACAACAACAATTATACAAAAAAATTCAAGTCACGAACGTGAACTCATGATGTCGAAAACCAAAACGACCCTTATCATCTTCAACAGTACTACTGATCGATTTGGCACTCTCACGAGCTTTGTCAATTTCCTGCCGCAATCGGACAGAGATCGAGAGATAATAATGCTCGATACTCTTTTCCTAATCTTAATAATTTATTCAATAATGGGATTTTGCGGTTCACTATTAACGAATCTTTACTCAGTTCCTTCCACTTATTACATCAACACGTACCATTACTTTTTTAGCTGGAGGCCCAAAACGCGTTTCATTGCAACCATTTGGTCCATGGCGCGTGGCTTAATGTCAGACAAGAAAATTATTGTTTTGGCTTTTTAGAATCGAGCCGATCAGACCGAACCGTGCTTCCGGTTGTCGATCAAGAACATGCCGGGCAGTGTATAGTGGATATTGCAAAAAAAAAAACTACGCTACGTTTTAGATTGATAGAGTAGTACAAAATAGTTACTATGCTACGTTTTACTTTTAATGCTATGAGCATAATATTTGTTACTTTCTTAGTCACTAAATTTTTGAATGTTGTAAAAATAACGATCAAGGATTCGTCTTCGTCATCAGATAACCAACGACTACTACACAAAGTTACTATAAATGAATTTTACTGGAGTACTTTCGTTTCGTAGTTGTTGGTCATCCAGTTATACACTCTAGTCCTTAGTAGAGTTGTTGGCCATCAGTTGATGTAGCCTTTTCTTGGTCAAATATGTAATTCAGAATCAGAATAGACTGTAAAAAAATTATAGCTTTTGACTATTGTAATGACAACTGCAATAAATTATAATAAAATTAATACATGATGCCATGCATTCATTTCGTCCGATCATGAGATACCATACATAAGTATAAATTTTAGTCGACGACAAATGTTAAAATGTTGTATTTAATCTCTTATTGCCATTTATTTTTCATTCTCACTTCATAAAAACTCCACTATCATATATGCGAACCATCGCTATAATGTTAGTATGTTACTTAAGATTTACTGGTTTTAAAACTATGGTTTAATTTTTATTCAAGTATCATTGTATAAACCAGATAACCATTACTATTTACAAATTACAAACGTTTGATGAAATTTTTTTGTAAGTAAAGGTTAGGACTTAGGATACACATATTTGTATGTTGTTGACGTCATATATAAGCTAGATGCCTTTTACATTTGTTTCTCTTTTTTTTTTGTTTGTGATAAAATTATTTGGTAATATAGTTGCATAAGAAAACATGACACGAGGGCTGTATTATGTGATTGTATTGTTTAAGGCTGAGTGTTATTCAGAATAGTTATTAGATATTTTGTTTTGGGCAAAAAGTTGATAGATGTTTGTGATTTTATAGATATATTGTCAATACAAATATTTTAAAAAGTCCATTTCTAATCATTTTTTTACCATTTATTGTAAAAGAAACAAATATAAAGATAACTTGAAAATCCAAATACATTCATTGTATAAGCAAGCTTTTAAAAGTTGTTAGACAAAATGATATACTATAATAAAACATCAAGAATATATAGTAATTTTTTTTTGTTTGAAAAAGTTTATATGATTAAATTCAATAGTAATTAACTTTAAAAAGCAGAATCACAGAAAAGAGTTTGATACATCTATTGGCATCTTCTATTGAGATTTCAGTTCCCCATAGTAGCTGTTTAACAAAACATTGTCCAAAAGTTGAAAAAACCCCATTAAAAACTAGAAGACAACAACATACACAACAAGAGTCTTCTTGAAACATTACCATTACAATTTTTTTTGTCTTGTTATATAACTCAAGAAAATCTCCTAAAAATAGGTACAGCTTTCAATTGCTCTTTTGTTTTCTTTTTTGGACGGTTAAAAAAAGTTAACTAACCGTTAAAAATTTGGTGGTCGGTAACCTCAAACCGGTTTTGAAAACGCGTTACCATACCGGTCCAAAAACCAAAAAAAAAGTCCCACTTCAGTTTTGTATTTTTCTTGCTTCTTCTTCTAAAAAAAAAAACAAAAAAAAAACTCTACTCTTGTCACTCTGTTTCTGCTGTCCCTATTTTCACTCCACTCTTTTCAATTTCCCTCATTATCCTTTTCTTCTAATATTTTCATCTTATTTTTAAATACCAAATCTAAAACATCATCATTTACTTATTTATTCACAATACTATACCATCTAGGCATCTATTCATAAATAACTAATAAATTATAAAAAAAAAGTTTGATATCCAAAAATAAAAAGTTAAAAAAATTGTTAATAAATTTAAATGTGTAGGGTTTAGTTTATGGACAAAAACATAATTGTATAAGCAAGCTTTTGGCTACTATATATATATTTTACTCATCATCATAGATATATATATATATAAAACACAATCCGCTCTCAAACCCATCAAGCCCACCAATCTCATCTTCTCTGCTCCTCTCTTCTCTCTCACTTAGCAGAAGAAGATAGAGAAACCAAACAACAAAAATGCTCAAACAGTTCCTTCTTCTCCAATCCTTGTCCTTTATCCTCTTCAATGTAAGCTCAATCTTGAACCTACCTATATGTCACACTTTATTCCATTTGATTGGTTTATATTATTATATAGTTTTGATTAGGGAACTTTTGTTACTGTTCGTTGAATCAGTAAATGTGGATTTTTGTTGGCAATGCAGGTTGTTATCGTCGGAGGACGTTTAATCGGCGGCGGTTTCTCGGCGGAGCAGAATCCATTCACACCTAAAGCGTCTCTAGTCCGTTACTGGAACAAAGAGATCCGTAGCGAATCTCCCAGATCGGATTTTTTAATCTCCAAAGCCTCGCCACTCAACGCCGTCGACTCAGCCACTTTCTCCAAACTCGCCGCCACCAACTCGCTCCCGACTCGGTTTCCCGATTTCTGCTCCGCCGCTAACCTCTTCTGTTTCCCCGATTTAGGAACGAGTCTCGAGAAACACGAAGGAGACGTCAAGTTCTCCACTTACGACCAGAAGAACTTCACCAACTACGGCAGCGGTCGTCCCGGAGGAGGCGACTCGTTCAAGAACTACTCCAAAGACGGCAATGTCGAGACCGACTCGTTCCGGAGATACAGCCGTAACGGAGCCGGACACGACGATAAATTCAGCGTCTACGGCGACAGCAGTAACGTCGTCGAGGAAGGATTCAACTCGTACGGAACATCCGGAACCGGCGGCGCCGGTGAGTTCACCAACTACCAAAACAACGTGAACAACCCGACGAGCAGATTCACGGCGTACTCCGACGGAGCAAACGGTCGAACTCAATCGTTCAAAACCTACACGCAAAACGCCAACGCCGGCCCAGGCCAGTCCTTCACGAGCTACGGCAAAAACGGAAACGGGATCCCTAACGAGTTCGCCTCCTACGGCGTCTCCTCCAACGTAATCGGCTCCGGGTTCTCAAACTACGGCGAGAACGGAAACGCCGCCAACGACACCTTCACAAGCTACGGAACCGACGGGAACGTGCCCCAGAACAACTTCAAAAACTACGGCGCTGCCGGTAACTCAGCCGATGACACATTCTCGAATTACAGAGACAAGGCCAACGTCGGAGACGATTCCTTCTCCTCCTACGCCAAAGACTCGAGCAACGAGAAGGTCAAATTCGTAAATTACGGTCAATCTTTCAATCCCGGTTCGGAAAAATTCACCGGTTATGGCAAAGGATCTGAAGGCAGCAGGATCAGTTTCAAGACCTACACACCGAACTCAACCTTCAAGGAATACGCCAAAAACGGCGTCGCTTTCTCTAAATACAACGTCTCGACAGCGAACACCGTCGGCGATGGCAAAACCGTGAATAAGTGGATTGAACCGGGCAAATTCTTTAGGGAGTCGTCGCTCAAAGAAGGCACAGTGATTCCCATGCCTGACATCAAAGATAAAATGCCTAAAAGGTCGTTTTTACCCCGGAGTATAATTACTAAACTACCCTTCTCCGTTTCGAAGCTCGGCGAGATCAAGAGGATCTTCCACGCCGGGGAGAACTCGACGATGGGAGGCTTAATCACCGACGCGGTGACGGAGTGCGAGAGACCTCCGAGCGTCGGGGAGACGAAGCGCTGCGTCGGATCCGCGGAGGACATGATCGATTTCGCGACCTCGGTGCTGGGGCGGAGCGTGGTGCTAAGGACGACGGACAACGTGGCGGGGTCGAAGCAGAAGGTGGTGATAGGAAAAGTCAACGGGATAAACGGCGGGAAGGTGACGAAAGCGGTGTCGTGTCACCAGAGCTTGTACCCGTACCTGTTGTATTACTGCCACTCCGTGCCTAAGGTTCGGGTGTACGAAGCTGATATCTTGGAGATTGATAGCAAGAAGAAGATTAACCACGGGATTGCCATCTGTCACATGGACACGTCATCATGGGGTGCGACTCATGGAGCTTTCTTAGCTCTCGGGTCTAAACCGGGTCGGATCGAAGTGTGTCACTGGATTTTTGAGAACGACATGAACTGGGCTATCGCTGATTAAACCGGACCGGTTCGGTGTGTGTTCGATCAATTTGGGTCGTGGATTTTATCTATTATGATGATGATGATTATGAAGTTTTTACATAGAAGGAATGTTAATTTTCTACCTTATAATTATTATGATTATAATATTTTGAAGTTTTTTCAGTAACAATGTAAAGGCTTTGTTACTGATTTGTGGGCGGTACGAATAATTTTATATAAACATTTTTAGTGAATGTCTGTTTTATGGTTTTAATTTTAATGAATGGGTTGGTTGGTTGGAATGGTTGATTGGGATATTTATATTACTGAATTGAGGAAATGGATATATCATATGTTTTTTTATGCAAAAATATAAGGGTGAAAACAACATATAAGAAGATGGGGACAGTGATATGGTGTTTTCAAATTACATGTGCTTAGTTATGTCCACAAGATGTAGAGATGAGGTGGACTTTATGTGCCACCCAATTTTTTTTTTTTATAATCATGTATGAGAAAAGAAAGAAATAGAGATATAGAGAGAAGAAAAGAAGAAGAGTCACGAGCTGGCTATATCAATGGGACAAATGCGTAATGAGGGTAACACATTTGGCATTGCGAACATTTTTTTTTATAATCAAGGTTTTTTTCTGTGTTTGTTTTTATTTTGTTGGGAGTTTTCGTGAGCCGACATTAACATCTAATAAAACTTTTTCATTACTTTGTCTTGTGAGATTATTTTGTTTGAGTGTGTTCTTGAATTAGTCATCTTTGAGTCACTCTCTCTTTGGCAACTTCCGGGTAAGCAAAATAGTTTTTATATCCTGACGCTTACATTTTGGCATTTGATTGACACAAAGAAATAGTAAACGCGTTAACAAAAAAGGTTCAGAGAAAAATGAACACGTGTATGGCCATTGGCCATCTTTGCTTATTGTCAATTAGCTGGTTTCAAATTTGTGTAAGTAAAACTATATGCCAAAAGTCTACAATTTCCAATTATAGAATAGGCTTGTCTACATGTTCCCAAAAAAAAAAGAACCCTGCAAGAACAAAACACACCACAAATTTGGTTAGTATACAACTATATACATTGTAGAGACTCTTTTCACTATTGTCACTAAACATGTGTCAAAAATTTGAGGGAATGTGAATTGAATCCTATTTGCAGTTGCAGTTAGACCTACTTCGATTTTAATTATATCCTTATCAGATGTTTAATTTATCTACCGAACAAAAGACAAAATCAGCATGTGTAATCAACTTAATCTTCTCCCTTATTATCGCGCAAATAATGGAAGTTTTTTCCCTAATCATTTATTGAAACAACCTGCTCATAATTAAACTTCAGTACTATAATCATGAAGGGTTTTTTTGTTTTGGGTTTTTACAAAGACAAATGCTAACCTAACTCATATTTTAAACATAACATATCATTCTTCTTTTGGGATTTACAAGCGTCTTAGCAAACATATTACATATAATTTATAAAGATTTGTGGGTTCATCTAGTGCATGAAAATGAAACAATCCATCACTTTCAATTACCGACTGAACTATTTGGCATGTTATGTTTGTTGCTTTATTTCCCTTAAATTTAGGAATATTGAATTTTTATTTACATCTATCACGTGGTTTTCCATTACCAACATTAAAAATGAAAGTGAATATGATCTCTATAATCATCGTACGGATCGAACGAGAGAGGCCAGTGAGGTGTGAAACTCAGAACTAGGGCTGGACATTCGGCTAACCCGTTCGGGTTCGGGTATCACCCATTCGGGTTCGGATAAACGGGCTTAGAAAAATAGAATCCATTGGGTATTTTTAGATATATGGGTTCAGTTTGGTTTGGGTACTATCGGGTTCGGGTCGGTTTTGGTTACAAATTTTAGAACCCGATTAGTATCCGAACTACCGGGTACCCGACAAAATATAATTAAATTTAAATAAATTTAGTTAAATTTTGACTTACATAACAAAATATTTTAGATATTTTGATTATTTTTGATATTTAGGTATAAAACTAAATGAAATATTCAAAATTATAATCATAATTTTTGGGTAATTGCATTATATTAATGATAAATATTATAAATATGTTTATATGTTCGGGTTTAATGGGTACCCAAACGGGTACCGGGTATTACCCGACCCTAATCCGAACCTACGGGTATTAGAAAATAGAACCCAATAAGATTTTATAGGTAAACCCGTACCCAACCCAAACCCGGTTTTTCGGGTCGGATTCCAAGTTGGGTATTCGGGTACGGTTTTTATGCTCAGGCCTACTCACAACTAGAAACGAGGTTTTGTCACAGGAATCACAAACAACACAATAACGTCGTCTTGTTTGGTTAGTGTGATACGTATTTACAAATTCACGGTTTTTGTCAAAGATGCTATGAGTCTATGACAATGTAACAGAGATAGAGGAGTAATGGAGTTTGACCTCTGCGTGTGATCAGAAAGACCCACCCATATCTCTCTCTCTCTCCATTGAAGTTTTACCTATCTCAACTAACTTAGTCCAAATCCATTATTGGATAGAGGGATGTTATTTTATGACGATAATAAATTTGTGAAATATCTATGAGAAGAGAGAGCCTACAAAGGCCATGAAGTGTTGTGTGATCAAATCAAATTCAATAGACTTTCTGTGTTTGTCCTTCTTTGCAGTCTTTTCACTTCATTCAGTTTGGATCCTTTTACTAAATGTGTTCATTTCTGTTTCTGGTTGGTTGAGAAAACTTAAAGCCTAAATGCCAATTCCCTGTTCTTTGTCCCAAAAACAAAAAAAAAAAAAAAAAAATGCCAATTCCATGTGAACTTCAGTAACTCATCAATTTCAGTATACTTACTTTGCAAAATCCGATACAAACAATCTCATTCCTGAGTACTAGAATAAGAAGAAGTATACTAAGTCTCCAATGCTCTTTACACCACATTCCTAATATCAAAATA